>NW_014569661.1:313150-315395 GCF_001313835.1 Polistes canadensis | reverse complement strand
CTAGTGCTATTTTTTGACAACTGCGTTTTGTTGTACGCAATAGTCGCTTAAAAAGTTGCCAGCAACAACAAATATACAGTACAAGGGTTTTGAGTACCTTTTTTTCTTGACTAAATATTATGATTGACATTTCCATCATCATGCAAAGAAGGGTTAATAATTATTTTATAACAAAACTCGCGATATCGACAAGAGCTTTGAAAAATATTGCAATTTAGCTTACGTCATCGTGATTTTAATTGCTAGTATAAGATATCCTGAGATGGTAATCGATCGTAATCGCATCATTTACCTCTAGTCTCGTTCATCAACAATATTATATTAAATAAGAATTACGATGGCAAAATGCGATTAGATTTGAATGAAATTTAGTATTAAAAAGCGCGCGAGGTGCTAAGTAAAATCCAGAAATAAAATATCTTTTTGGGGGAGTAAAAGATGAAACGATTTTCTCGAGTATGGTTGAGAAACTTAGGTACTTGGTTGAAGCCTACACGAAGCGAAACCGATCCCATTTTGGAGAAACATAAAAGCGGATCCTTCCGATTCGTTTACATTATAAGGGCGGTTCTTGGGTTTCCTCGAAAGCGTCACGATGATAGGAGAAAATAGATCCGTTGGAAGAAAAGAGATCTTTCTATGGGAAAGGGAGAAGTGAATGAAGAAAGATGTGAGAGATCCCGAAATGATATAGCTGATTCCAAAGAGAAAGAGAAAGAGAGAGAAAGATAGATAGATAGATAAAGAGAGAAAGAGAGGGACCCTTCAACCCAAGGATAAGAATAATTTACTGTTTCCTGATTCGAAATGATTTATTTCACCGGGCAAATACGTTTTTAATGAAATCCTATATAGACGAAGTAGTAACTAACAACATTGGGTGGGTCAGCCATTGGATGAGTTTGCAATATAATATATCTAGTAACATTTATATTATTTGATATCATCATCCTACCTTATATTTGCATTATACACGTTGTTGTGTATACCATTCGCAAAAATAAATGTCTATTTAACGTGAAAACTATCCTATTTACCTTCGTGATCACATTAAAATAAACAACGTATTTTGTTGAAAACTTTCTTTAGCAAAAGCTAAGTTTCTTCGTATGAAACTGTTAACGTTCTTCTCTCTTAACTTTCTCATACATAGTTTACTTAAACGACTTAAATAAGCACTTGCTTATTTACTTACTTACATACTTACTTACTTACTTACTTAGTCACTTACTTACTTAGTCACTTACTTACTTACTTACTCACATAACGCCGTCTAGACGTGGGGTATAGTCGAAACAAAAAAATAATACTATTGACCGAATAACATAGAAACTCTTAATCGACATGTCGTCTAATAAGATCTACTCTAACTTATATTTAATCACTAATCGATCGTTTATGTATCAACTTTAACTTGTCAATTAAATGACAACTTCTCTCTCTCTCTCTCTCTCTCTCTTTCTCTTTCTCATGAGTTCTCGTTCGGTTTCACGATCGTGTTTAATCCGCTTAGGTGAATTATTGCCATTAACAAATTGCTCGGACGAAGTTTTAGCCAATGTTGCGGCTCCTTTCTAACTCCACCTCCCCCTCCCCACACCCCACCCATACACCCTTCTTTCTCCACCCCATATTCTCTTCTCCCTCTCTTCCCTTCTTCCTTCCTTCCTTCCTACCTTCCCTCCTACCGAAGTAGAGGCTTGTTTTACGAAGAAGTTTCTGTCCACAACAACGCTATCTGCGGAAAGTGCAAACCTGTATACCCGACGAAAGGACCGGCTTTGCCGTCGACTTGGCAAAATCCGAGACAAGATCAAACAGACGATGCCCGCACGGGGATTATGCGAGCTTCTGTCGAGCATTACCGTGCTGCTGCTTCCTAGACATCGTTACCCGCTTCTCTACTTTGTTCCGTTCTACTTAACGTAACTTAACTTAAATACGAAGCGATATCTACGCTCAACAAATAATACCTACCACCACTACTCGCGACAGTTTACTCGTTAAATTCACTCGAAGATGATAAATGATATTCATCGAATAGTAGATATTCCTTTTGTGACAATAATTTACTATTTAATAATTTGGAATTATTGGTAGAATATAATTTTGATTTTGTTATATCGTGTAGTTTTTTGATTTACGATTAAAAAAAAATACAAGTAATTTTTGTAGATTACGGAATCATAAATTCATAACGATTTTATAACATTTTATAGGATTTATAAATTACAGGAGACTTCCT
>NW_014569661.1:258807-312400 GCF_001313835.1 Polistes canadensis | reverse complement strand
CTTAACATATTTAAAAATTAAATTACTTTAAAACAATGACACGAAAAACTAATGAACTTTGGGTCTCATTCATATAACATGGTTTCACTCAATAAGGCATTTTTTTATAGGAACCTATCTAACGTTTTATAGGAGKATTATTTCTATATATTAAGTTTTATATTAAATTATCATCTGGTCTCACCACAACGCGAGACAATATTTTTCTTAATTAATTAAATACGAAGTGAAATCTACTACGTTCAACAAATAATATCTGATTTCGATATTAACTCTTTAAATTAAGATTGATATTTCATATCGAATAATATTATTTTTCAACAACCATTTACAGAAAGTAATTTCAATATTCGGATATTATTTTATATATATATATATTTGTAATTATTTTATTATTATTAACTTTCCAGAGAATCAAATATATACTTTAATCTTTTATCTGGTTTAATATAAACACGACAGAGAATATATATTTTTAATTCAATTAATACGAAAAACACAATATTAGCGATGTTTACTCATTAAATTCACTTGAAGATATTTAATAAAATGGTATACGCGTATTGAAAAATAATTTATGACGAGTAACTTTAATATTCGATCGCTAATAGAATTTCTTTTCGTTAAATCGTTATTTTATTAACGATAAGAGAATAAAAATATTTGTTTTTGTACATACAATTCATCCGCGAAGGTAATCTTTTTCCAAATTAAATAAATACTAAGTGATATTTACGTTAAAAAAAAACAAAAATAACAAGAAGAACAATCTACTGGTAAGTAAACAATTGTAATATTTGAATAAATTCCATATATTCCGTTAAACATTGTCATATTATTTACAATAAAAAGAATAACAAAAATATATTATTGTAAATAACTTTATATACGTTGGTATAATAAATATCATAGTTAATTTATCATCTGGTATCACAAACGGAACAGAATCTTTTTTTTTCATGTTGGAATATGCAGAAGAAGAAAAAGAATAAGAATAAGAAGAAGATTCGTCAAGATTCGCGGATACGCGTCTAGGAAAGTTTTCTAATGTAAATTCTTCCCGTCAAATTCTTTAAAATGTATTACTTTTGCTAGAGAGTATGCTAGGGAATACGTGTCACTTATCGTACGAGCCGAGCGAAAAGTTTTAATGGAATCCGTTACCGCGTTCCTCGGCTGCCTGCCTGTTTAAATTACGCGTTTCAAACCACTCCGAATATTCGGCAATTAACTCGAAAATTCGCTATTATTATCGCATCAAAGGATTTAATTACCATTTCCTATAGATTCAAGGTCTCCCACTCTTTCTCTTCTTCTTTCTTTCTCTATCTCTCCCCTCCCCCCAACACTCTTTTTTTTTATCATAAAATATAAACGAACTCAATGATAAAAGTAAAATAATTCATCGTATTGATAATAATAAAAAGTGATCATTTAATATTAATCAAAAAGTATCTTATACCATTCTATTTATAAAATTCAATTTCATTGACTATAAATAATATTCATTCGGTTAAATAAATACGCTTATAATTTTGAATATCCGTTTAGTCAAAGCATAGTCAAATTTGTCTAAAAATATCTAGAAATGTAATTAATACTCGTTAATGGTCAATAATATATATATATATATCAGTAAATATATCGTAACACGTTTGTATTTGAATTTATAATCGTTCATTAACACGTATAATATAAATATGTTAAACGATCCGATTGGAAATATCGAATTCGTGTGTGTGTGTGTGAAAAGTATATATATTAAAGTAATAAAAATAAATTAAATTATAAATAGGATAACACACAAAAGGGATGGGATCGAGAAAGTATAAAAATAAATAAAGAAAAAGGTAAGAGAATAATAGTCAAGAAACATTCGAGAAGAAGTAGAGTGCCGAGTTAGAAGACAAAGAAGCACAAGCGTAGCAGAGTGATTGAGTAAATCAAGGAGGCACTTAGCGTGCCTGAAATTCCAACCTCCGTCCACTCGGTCTGTTCTGGCAGTACTCCAGCATCCGGTAGTCTCACCATTTCTCCAACATCTCTGCCCGTGTGTAAGATTTCCGGAAGGAAAGATCACTAAATTTGAAGTAAGCGTGACCCTTACGGGTAAAATTGAAGAAACAAAAAAAGAGATAAAAAAAGAAAAGAGAAAAAAAATATATATAAAAGAAATTATAGGAAGAGGTATCCAACGCGATTCATACTTCACGTTTAAAGTTTTTCTAAAGAAAAGAAAACAAGAATAAAAGGAGAGAGAGAGAGAGAAAAGTAACGATAGAAACAATTAATATCCTTCGTATTATTATTGTTTCTTTAAAGACTTTTTAAGAAGCAACATTTTTTTTTTAATATTCCTTTCCTTTTCTCTTTTAAAAGTAGTATTATAAATTGAATTTTCACAAATGTAGGTCAAATAAAACTTATATACACCTTGCGTGATGTAATTTAGTTGAGGTAAGACGCGTTTTTTTTTTTTCGTACATCGACGATTACAATTTCAAATCAATTATTTATATTTCATTTTTATAACGATGACACGATTTTTGAATAATGGAAATGAGAATGAAAATTCGTTCTTTGAAAGGTAAACGTTAATAAACACTGGATTATCAATGTAAAAAAAGGTTCGAGTTAACGAAAGAAAACAAGCTTTTTGTTTTTACATTCGTATATATTACAATCCTTAAATGCATATATATATATATATATATATTTCTCGTTGAAATATTTAATAAATATACAAACAAAAAATCTTATATGCAATATTTTATGAATAATTTCGAATTAAAATGTCGACGATTATACACCCTGAGAAGAGAATAAAAGTGATTTGAATATTATTTTTCGTAAAGAAAAATTTTTCATTTCTTTTTTATTTCTTTCAACAAAAAACAATATACACACATCAAATTGAATTTCAAATGTAAGTGAAAACGAATAATAATATATCTTACAATGTAATTTATAATAGAGACATGCCGTACAATTTACAATGGCCGTTTAACTTCGAATCAATTTCTTTCATTTTCGAAACAAAAACGTGATCTCAATAAGAAGAAGAAGAAGAAGAAGAAAAAAAAAATAATACGAGAAACCATTTAATAAATCTTTCTTTCTTGAAAGCCAAACTAGTATAACCACTGGACCACCAGCGTACTCTAAAACTTAATGTCCATTGTTTTGCCACATTCTACCCTCACTTATTGTTCTTCAGGAAGTCGCACGAATGCATCTCAAGTGAAAGAGAAACGATCCCCCGTTCCGATGCGCAAAAGGTTTCTTCAAAAAGACGTTTCAATGTATTCAAAATATTACACCGTAACATTTTCCCATGCCTATAAATAAAAACTCGAGTTTTACGAGTTTTATTTCTCTCACAGTTATTTTATTCTTACATTAGATCATCGTACTCACTCTCGCAAATAGGAAAAAAAAAAAATAGAAAAAAGTAAAACAATTTGTAACTTACTTCGGTATTTTTCTTTTGTTACATTTACATTTGAATTAATATTAACTTGCGTCTATTTTTGTTTGTTTGTTTGTTTTTTTTTATTTACATATGTGTAGATGTATAATACGTAACGTAAGAGAATATCAAGCAAGAAAAAGTATAAAATGAAAAAAGTAACTAATTGTATTAAGGTTTGTGAAGAGGGTTACTCGAAAGTAATCGAACAGGTTTTGTTATCGTAGAAAAAGTGGAAAAACAGTCACCGAGCATTTTTACGCACGAACGATCAAGAGCTTTTACCAACAATCACGCTTCGAACGTTCCTTCTTCCGTTTCACTCGCAAACTACTAGAAAGCTCTGCAAGTTACTAGTTCATCCTTCCTATACTAGTAGAGAAGTAAACTCACTTGAAAAGCTAAATTTCGCTTCGACGTTTCAACGTTACTCTCTTCTCTCTCTCTCTCTCTCTCTCTATATATATATATATATATATATAAATATAATCGCGTCACGATAAGCGAAACTTCGTCATTGTTACCTCAAAAGGTAACCAAGATCAATTCCTATAAAATCTTTTGAAAACGCGGTTACGATCACTATTACGCTTTTTAAAATATCGCAAATTCCGAACTTTTACAACAAAACGTGCTTAAAATGTATCGACAATTTGTTCTTTTCTTTATTTTTTTTTTTTTTACATATTGTATCGATGAAAAAGTTTCTTCGTATTTTTAATGGAAAGGTAAAACAAAAATGTTTCTTTTTTTTTTTTTTCATATTTTCCATAGAACCTTATTCCCCTCCTTCCTCCCCCTTCGTTTCCTACAAAAGGTAATAAGATTAGTCTTTATATCGTATGTGTTTCAGTTTTCATCGTCACACACAGACACACTGCTTATAAAATATATATTATATTCTCCCGTGTGATTACAAGACCATCAATATTGTCATATTATACTAACAAAATAATCGATCCAACCGCAACTTCCCATGCTTTGTAATTATAATAGATACACTTTGTAGAGATCGTGCTTTATGCACGCTTTGCGATCGTAAAATTGGTTATACGTCTACCCCTTATCCCCTACCCCCTCTCCTACCCCCTCCTCTTTCACCCTTTCCCCTACCTTTCTACCTCTCGTCCATGATTTTCTCCCCCTACAAAATACAATAAAGATTTATCATCAAATAATAACAAATGACACGAGATAGCCCGTCAATGAATAATATTTTCAATAATAATTATTTTGTGATTTGTTTTTCGATCGAATTAAACACACAAGACGACTATCCTTTTTTACAATTATTGAATTCCATTTTATACGTAGATACGGGTAGATACTATTGAAAGGATTAAAATACTTGCTCATATAAGGGAATAACGAGAATAATAATAATAATAATAATAATGAAGAAAAATAATTGTAATTAATTTTCAAAAGTATTTCTGAACATTTACTTTTGATTAAAAATTTGTTCGACTGACTATCGAAATGTATTTCTCGAATAATTTTAGAAAATAAAATATCGAGAAATACTTATTCTAGAATTTGTTTATATTTTTAAAAATACACATGTCATATTTATATAGAAGAAGGAGAACAGTTATACAAGCAAATATAATCGATCGAAGTTTGTATGTATATGAATTGATATTTCTTTTATTTTTTTTTTTCTTCTCCTTTCTTCTCGACAATATTTTGTATTTTTTTTGGTTATTTATTGTTAGTCCCTTGACAACGGTAGCAACAACAAGAAACGTCATTTACAGTTAAACTTTAATTTTTGTTCCAGATCTGCATACGTTTCGAAATAAAATTTTATCGAGTTTCTTTCGTAAACTGGAAAGAGTCAAGAAGTTATTTACCTTTTACGTCATTTTTTTCTTCCTTTTTTTTTTCTCCCACCGTTTTATTTATTTTCTTTTTTTCTTTTTTTATTTTCGTAACACGAAATATATTACAGCGATGGCGAAATTTTTTTCAAGGTTTGGTTACAAAAATCAAATAACAAAATATTCTTTTATTTACCAATTTGCCAGTCAAATATTTGAGCCGAGAATAGTTGACAAATTATTCAAACAAATTCCGTATTTATTTTAGAAACGATTTATAGTAGCAAGAAATAAAACAAAAAAAAAAAAAACAAAAACCGTGCACGCAAAATGAAAATTATAAGAGTGATGTCAAATTTTATTACATATAATTATAATTAAAAATATTGAACTGTGTTATGCTTTAGAGACGATAGAATTTTTCTCATTTTTTCGTTTAAGCAATGTTACATAAATAAATATTAAATTTCTATAAAGTAATACATAAATAGGGGGAAGTATATCCTTATATGATCAAACATTTTTATATTGTACGAACGAGGATACTCTTATACGATAAGACATTTTTTAAAATGAAAAAATATAAATAAATAAAAAAAAATGTTATATCAATCTATTTTTTTTAGATATAATTTCAAAATAATCCTTTTATAATATTTCGCAAGAGAAGAATTTTTTGGAAAAGATTTAAAAATCTCAATATATTTGAAAACAATTTACAAAACTTGAAACTTATTCCAAAATTTACAGCACACTTAAACTTCCCTAGAGGATCGTAAGGAGACCCGTGAGGTCACAAGGATACGTTGGTAGATGAGGGGAGGAGGGAAGAAGAGCAGAAGGGGGTTCGCCATCGGTGATATATTTCTTTTCAATTTCAATCTATCACACAACGCGAAAACAATTTTCTCTAACATAAATGATAATAAAAAAAAAAAAAAAGAAATCAAAAAAAAATATATATAAAAATGAAAAAGAAAAATATCTTTCCTATAAAGGATTATCAATCAAATACCTATTTTCTACTACTATCAATGGGACATAAACGACCTGTTGTATGTTACAGGTATTCCGTCATAGTGTCTTTCGAATTCTCTAGCCGTTACGGATGTTTGGCACGTTGTGTTGCGCCTCATGGGCAATAAATAATGGTCATGATGTCAATGTCCGAACATTGGATATCTATCTCCTTGTACGCGTACACTCAGGAATACACTCGCTAACATAAACATCGGTACTATACCTATATTCATCATTGGCAGTATAGAATCGCACGCAAGATAATGTCGCATCGTGTTTCCACATGTCGAATACTTACAAATGCCTTGCGGGAATATAAATATCATCCTAAGAGTATTTTTTTCTCTCTCTCTCTCTCTCTTATATTTTCTACTTCCTTCCTCAATAAACAACCTCTTTTTTTTTTTATATAACTTATCTAATCTTTAGATTGAAGTTATTAATATGAATTACATTAAAATAATTCCTTTCGGTATCCGATTACGTTTAGATGAAAAAAAAACATTTGCACATTCCTTTAAAAAATAAAATAAATATATAATACATATACATTTTTTTATATTAAAGTAAACTCTTTTTCTTTTTTTATATATATATGAAAATAAATCTAACGACGAGATGGATTAATTTCATTTAATTAGAAAAATAAAAGTAAGGTATATTATTACTCTTGGTTTGAGATTCTTCAAAACCGATTTTGTAATTATAATAATATCAAGAAAATTTGTGTATTTCTTTTTTTTTTCAATTTTCTTTTACGATAAAAATAAAGGATATAAAATAATTTTTTTTTTTTCAATAAAAATTATGATTTTTATATATTATCTGAGATTAAATTCTAAAGAGAATTTCTTTTCAAATTTAATATTTTAATCTTTGTAAAAATATGTTTTTCTCTATAAGATTTAAACAAAATGTCCGCATATATGGCCAGAGATTTTGAAGAGATTAATGACGATCAACAAAATTATTAAGATACTAATACATACATGCGTGTATAAAAAAAAAAAAGAAAAAAATAAGAGATTTGTTCATTGTCAGTTTAGAATTCCGTTGATGGATGAAATTCACTACACACCGACAAGTGAGTACAATAGAGGTGAAGTTGGGCTTCGCAGTGCCTACTGTTGCTAAATAGAAGCTTCGTTAGGCTTTGTCTGAGAGAAGTGCTGCAGCTTTCTCACCCTCTTCGACCCTTTGCCACCTCCCAATGCATCCTCTCTTCTTACTTCCTACTTGAATTATTCTGCGGTACGGTCACGACTGAATTCACTCGCTCCCTTACTACTTTTGTTACGTAACAATAATTATACCGAGAGACCCAGCATCCTTTTCCTATTCGCAATGAACACTAGCGGATCATTTATTTTATCTATCTTAACAATGCTTTATATTCTTTTTTCTCAATTAATCTTTTGAATAAGTAAAAAGCACAACAACTGTAAATTTATTTCATTCATTTCTATTCTCGTATAAAAAGTATTTTCTTTTTTTTCTTTTTTTTTGGTTTGTATCACATGTATAAACTCAATCCTTCTCAATTCCACGATTAATTAATACGTTTCGTGTCGCATCGATATAAAAGGGTTACCGTATATATAGATATGTATAAATTTGTTGAAAATTATTACGGTGGATTAAGTGAAAAAATTGAAAAAAAGAAAAATGTATTTTATGATTTATTTGATTATAAAAACAACTGCAATATAATAAAATTAATTGTATGTAATTGTTTGACTTATAGAGTCCCCACTGTCATAATTACCGGCACAAATAATAAACGCGAGCATCCGATAATTAAATCTTTTTCGCGTACACAATTATACAAAGGAAAAATTATAAGCCAGGAAAAATTCATCATTGTATCCATTTCTCCTCTTTCCGAAAAACGTAACATAACTTCGTTTATAAATGAAAGGATAATACTGGACGTTCTCTTGAATGTATGACATGAATACATATTAGGTAATATTAAAGTAGCGTAGAGCGTTTCACATCATATTTCGTAGTAGAAATAAGCGAACATACACGTAACTTCGAATACGACGAATACGATGCAGGTTTAGAGCTCGTACATACTCTAATGTACATCATTCGAGTTTCATATAATTTGCATAACGAGCATCCATCCAATCCATCCATTTCCTCATTGGACAAATACAAAATAAGAAAAAAAAAGAAGTTTTAATCATCGTACGAAATTTATCAGAAACACTGATGGATTTTGTTTACATGATGAGTATTTTATATATAATAATTAATTATCATATATTAGCTATATTCTAGCTAATTTCTTAAACTAGCATATAAATTAACACAGTATTATATAAAAATATTTAAATTTTAGATTTGTTAGAGATCTACTTTATCATATAACTCGATAGGTAACGTTTAATCTAAAAATGATATTTACATTGATTACGATTGGAAAGGTAGAATACAATCTTCTCGATGATATTTTTATTTCCTAATATATTGCGTA
Organism: Polistes canadensis; assembly: GCF_001313835.1. Lineage (NCBI taxonomy): Eukaryota > Metazoa > Arthropoda > Insecta > Hymenoptera > Vespidae > Polistes > Polistes canadensis. The sequence continues at coordinate 303,609 of NW_014569661.1, read as the reverse complement.
TTAGTATATTACAGTGTTAGTAATATTGCCATTTGATTTACATTAGTTTAAGATCTACATATTTTATATATTTTACAATATTTTCAAATCATCTTAACAAAGGTTTAGTTTTATTAATGTAAAGGACATGGTTCTACATCATTAACGGAGTCGCGGTAATTTTTCCAAAGATGAAACAAGTTCAAACAAACTGTGCCACCACCGCGATAATACTGAGTATCCTACAAAAAATTATACATTTTTTTAAAAATATGATTAACTATTAATCTATAAACATGTAATACTATGATTTATATATATATATATATATATATATATTTACGGCTCTATTGATGTCTCCAACGCAAACCCAGGACTTATTATTTTTATTATCTATTGCAACAACCCACTTAGAATGATCTTGTGAACTTGTAAACTGAACATCTCCTGTATGTAGTTTCACTGATTTTATATTATGCACCCTGAAAATTAATAAATTTCAATATATATCATTTTTTTTCACAAACTATCATTAAATTTTAATAGAAAAACATAAATAATTACTCTAGACCCTGGCATTTGGAGTTTAATTTTCCTGGTCCATTCAAATACGTCTCAACAAATAAGCTACTTTTCAATTGTGGAGCTACAAAGTCGCTGTAAAGATCTAAATCAAGACAAATTAAATTATAAATAAGAAAAGAATTTAAAAATAAAAAAAGAAACAATTAATATATATATATATATATACACCTAATTCTGTTTTTATACGAACTTCTTTTACACGAATTGGGAAAAAAAAATTAATTCTNTATATATATACACCTAATTCTGTTTTTATACGAACTTCTTTTACACGAATTGGGAAAAAAAAATTAATTCTCTTTTTACACAACTTATTTTGATTTAACACGATTGACCAAAATTCTAAGAAGTAAATTTTGCTTTACTTTTATCTTTATAACTGCGACATTCGAGACGAGGAATAAATTTTGCGTACAAGTCAATAAATGGTAAGTTATAACTTTAAAACCTTTGTTTTATCAACCCCTTAGCCTACAATATCGCCTCAGAGACGTAAGTCGGCCGGGCCAAATGTAACCAAAATGTCTCATGTTAAAAGGAGTCAGTCAATGAGATTATTTTTAAATTTTGCACACTTATAGTAGTCCATAAGAATATTCATTGTACCTTTAAACATGGCGTATATATTCAGCCGTTTGCGAAAAAACGCGAAATAGAATTTGACAATGAATAAAATCTTTTTATGCGTAACTCATATTATTTTGCCTAATTTTTGTGTTCATGAATTAATAACATGTTTTTTCCTTTTGAAATGATAATTTACTTTGTATGATAAATGTGCAATCTTTATGAAATAAAATGTTTAAGATCCTAACATAAAAACTCATGATTTATTGTATTATTTTTGCTGATTTTATAAAACTGGAGTCAATCTTCTATTTTCCCATAGATTTAATATATTTTTTTACACGTATTTTTCGGGAACGTATCTATCGTGTTAATACAAAATTAGGTGTATGTATATATATATATATAAATGTATATATGTATATATAATATATTATACATATATATATATAAATGTATTTATATATACCCTGTTGCCATTTGTCAGACTTAGCAAATGAAATAAATTCCAAAGAAGTTGATGACTTTATAATTTCTTTGTTACTGTACGGAGGATTTTTAAAACGTATCTGATTAGCGGCATTCGTTAGATCAGGATATTGATTGCTTAGTTTTGCTGGAAGATTCTTTCTATAAACTATAATTTGATTGTACATTAATTGACGTCCAACTGTATTAAATTGATTTGCTTTAAGAGAAATGCATAAAAAACTCTGTCCACGAACATATCCTGATGATGGATAACTATACTCAGAATTAGATGAAAAATCATCTACAGCCAATGTAGTAGTTCTAATTCTACGTTTTGAGCTTGTCCCTACATTAGGCATTGGTGGAAAATTTGGAACACTATGTATCATCCAGAATCCTTGATCTTTATCAGTGGCCACTACACCTTTCGCATGACCATATTTTCCAACTACTGAACTATTTGGTGGATCATCGTTATATAAAATCCATAATAAATTGTTAGCTATTTTCTATAAATAATATTTATTATTAAATATATCTAAATATCATTATTATTTATATCAAAAAATAAAATTAATAATTACTTATTAAAATATTTACATCATTGTAGAGCGAAGCTAATGTATTCCCAGGCATGGAATTTTTATCTCCTATATCTTTGGTAGATAATTCCCATCCTTTGTCTACAGTATTATTAGATATATACATGTAAGCGGAGCCAGTTCTTATTAAAGGATTACTGCTATGCGATAATTTTGGAATTTTATATAGCACATACCTAATGTAATTAATAAAATTATCAAAATCCTTTTTAATCAAAAATAAGTCTAACGATTCAATTAGAAACAAAATTAAATAAAAATACGTACCAATCAACAATCTTATTCTTATGGTCTCTACATCCTAATTTATTTTGTACACCTACACTATACTTTATATTAATTGAACATAAAAATAGTACTATATGCATTAAAAAACTCATTGCGTCTTCTTCAAGGAACTTCCACAAATGAAAGTATAATTATACAATTTATCATATATATATACCTTCGGATACATTATATCTAATGTAAGTATACACATCAAAGTATTTTGAATGATGAATGCATCATTGAAGTGATAATAAGTATAAATTATGGTTAACTTAAACTAAGTTGTCATTAGTAAGTTATGTTGCACTTTAATATCATTGCAAATGGAATTGATGTCTTACTAAACGCCATTGCAAATGATATTGAGGTCATATTAAACGTCTTTGAAAATACACACACCATATTTTATGCTACTTATTTATGACACAAGTGTTCATGAGAAAATATCTATTTATCGACTTTTCTTTTAAATAACCTCAATAAATACATCTTGATCATTAATTTATATAATTCTAATGCAATTTATATATATTGAGAAAAAGAAATACTCTTATTTCACTTCTATTATCAATACACTTGAAACTATTTGAAAGTTTTCCAGCAGAGTAACTTAATTTTATGGTCACTTTAATACCAGAGTGTGACGTCATCGCACAATGTGAATAATCACATATATATGTATATAATATCACACAGTCAACTAATATGTTGTAAAGTTCTTTAGATAAAATTTAATCTTGTTTAATTTATAATGTCATAGTATAAATTTTCAATTCATAAACATTAGTATGAGTTTTATTTGCAATTTTGATATACTGATGTACTTTAGGAGTAACAACCACCATATGGTACGACCATGACAAAATCTATATTATATTTAATATAATGTATATAATATGCAAAATATATATTAATATGAAACTAATAAATACTTAATTTGGTGTATATAGATGATAAGGATAATAACAGATACGTCAAGAATTTTTTATAACAACTCAATAAAATGTAAACTTTATTGATTATTCTTATTGGCACGATCGAGAATTTGTCTAACCATTAAAAAAATATTACAGCTAATTTCTTTCCTACAATAAAGTATATGTTAAATACTGCATATGTATGTCAGAATACACATGTAGTTAAGCTTTAATTAGCTGTATGGGAACACAATATGTACAATTAATAATTGACAATTACAGCTTAAAAAGAAAGAAAATGCTAAAACGAATTGTCTTGAAAAAATATAAATGTTCATAAAATTTCATTATTTTTCATTCAAATATCTAATTTCATGAACGTTTAATTTCAAGAAATAACTTCTCTCTTTTTTCACATATAGATATAAATTTTTGTATTTCTTTTTTGTTTTTTTCTTCTTCTAATATTAATGAAAAGGATCCTATGAAGAGATAAAATTAGTAATTATAATACGTATTATAAAATCTGATATATACGTGATAGGATTAACTAAACATGAAGCTATGCATTTGCATATATGCATACATACATACATAGAACGTTTCAATCAGTGACTATTTTGTTATATTTCTCGTTTGAGAACAACTCTTTTATTTCATGGATTGCGGATGTAAAAATTCGCTAAGGCACCACAAAATTCTTTTACACCTATTATCTATACTGTATACAATATTTTATTGAGATATTCTTCTTTTCTTTTTGAGTCTTTCTGTTCTAAATCAAATTATAATCTATTGATATATACATACATCGTTAAATATTTATACTGAAATTATAATGCTCTTCGTGTGAGAAATTAAAAATTGGAATGTCTGTTTTCATTTGTTTACAATAAAAGATTAAGAGCGGAAATTGGCTTTACATTTTACTTTTCCACAAGTGAAACTGATAAAATAATAAAATAAAAGATATATGGCCATCGGAAAATTATTTTACATATATTATTGTGATGGATCTTAGAAAGCTTTAAAAAATAGCAAAGGTATTATGAGTAGGACGGTTGGGTCGACAGGAGGACAAGGAAAAAAAGATAAAGCCAGAATACCAATAAATATATGTGCATTAGTTAATATAAAACTAACATGAGAGAAAAATTAAGTTCAAACAGAATTATAAAAGAGAGGTAGAAGAAGAACACCAAAATTCATTAAGAAGAATAATCATAAGAGCAATAGTTTTACAAGAGATAGAAAATCAATAAAATAGCTGAGAAAAATAAAATTTGTTTAATTTAAAAGAACAAAATTGAATTCATCTCTATACCAAAAGTGAATAACAATAAAGTATGATCCAAAAAAAAAAAGAAAATAAGCGAATAAAAGCATTGAAGAGACTATTAGTAAGAGAATAAAAGAACAGTTAAAAAGAAGCTATTATATCTAAATCTCTTTCCTCCTGCTGATCTCGGTAAATCACATGCAAACCGCAAACAGTTACGCGTCATAGTCTAAAAAGGAGAAAAGTATTCTAGAAAAACGAATACATTAGAATATATCACCCCTATGTACATACGTGTGTAATATCTTCATATGTAAATTAATTGATCGCTTGATTGTAGATCGAAGATAAAACCAAATATTAAAAGACAATGATTATCCAATAAGTTCGAAAATATTACTTTACAAGGTGCTATGCACGATGTAAATGTCATGGTACAATATTTCATTTTATGCTTTTTCTTTGTTCTTTTCTTTTCTTTTTTTTTTTGTTTTTTATTCCTTTTTTTTATCTATCTCTTCAAAATATATTTCATTCAATTTATGATTGCACGATAAGATTAATTGCGACACAGATAAGAATCATTATTATATATATCGCATTTCTGTTATTCTTCTTCGACATATTCTTTAGGAAAAAATCCTACTTGATCACCTATCTTTCCTTTCCACCATCCTTTGGCATCACCTTCTTTACTTAAGACAACAACTCTGCATCCACGTCGAAGACTCAATTGATTACGTTCACTACCGTGAAAATCGAACAGTGCTTTGGCTAATACTCGACGAAAAGGCCATAACAATCGTTGATCAAGATTTTCAAAATTCTCTGCTAATGAGGCGCGTTCATAATATTCTACAAGTTCGACCACACTTTTAAAAAATCTAGACTCACTGAGATAATAGAGATCTACATCTGCACCATCAACATCACGTTTGAATATTTTAATGTGTTTTACTGCACCATCGGCCCTAGAAAATAAAATGAATGTTATGCATATCTTAATTTATATATGCTCATAATAAAAGATAAAATAAATTCGAAACTTACTTAATACTTAATGCATAATTAGTTTCATGCTGGAGTCGAGGTTGACCAGGTGGTCTTATTCTTAGCATATATGTACCATTCTCACGGGGTTCAAGTTTATTATATGCCGTATCTCGTCCCATTTCTCCAACAAACCAAAGTTTAGCAGAAAGTGCTCTTTCACAAGGCAAGGGTGGTGGTGGTGGAGGTGGTGGTGGTATTGGCATACAACGCCCTGAATGGGCAATACATTGTTTATGTACAGCTAGATGACACACTTCACATCTGTAACCCTATATAAAAAAGCACAACTGTTAAGATAACAAAATATAATATTAATAATATAGAAGTAATATATTTTTTAGACAAATGAAATATTATTACCTGAAATATACAGCCTTTAAGGAATCTACCACAGCGCTGACAACTACGTGCAGTATCAAATGTTGTAAGTTTAAATTTATGATTAGTACTACGACATGCAGCAGGATTGACATTATCCATCGCATCCTGTAATGCTTTAATCCACATTTGTTTTTGTTCTTCTGTTCTCGCATACAAAGTGTATGCAGTATAAGCTTGTTTATGCACAAGTAACCATTGATAAGACCAACGCGAATCTCGACCAAGAGTTCTTCTTCCCGTATGATCTTCAAGTCTGTAATCATCTAAACGTAAAAAGTCTCTATAACAATATTGATCACCTCTTCCTGCTTTACAAATTAGAATGATTTGCTCAAAAACAAATGCATAACGAGCTTTTATTCTTTGATCTCCATGAGCTTTCACCTAAAAGAATTTGATTAAATAATTATTCTTAATTATAATGATAGTTTATGATGTTAACACATTCTAATCTGGTTCCGCGTTTTTGCAGAATTGCTTGCTCTGTATATACTTTAAATGTTCATTCACTGTATACAAACAATCTGATCATCGGTACTGAGAGTTCTACCAGTCAAGATTTAACCAGCTTAGAATGCGTTAGTTTCATCATATATTTATAAAGATGTAAAATATGTATACTATATATACCTTAAGTTCTCCATCTCGTAACAAACGTCCATAATCTTTTAATTGTGCATCTTCAGGTACATCCCAATCAATTATTGATGCTTCTATATCCTTTATAATATCTAATGTGTCTGCATCACGCTTAACTTCATTTATATATTGTGCTACATCTACCATAACTTCTCGTGCTTCACTTAATTGACGTCTATCTTCGTGCCAGTCTCTAGGAGTCTCTTCGACTAACTTATCAAGTAGCAAATGATATTTTAGCACCCTTTGCATTGGTACAGAAAGTATATCACGTAGCTTAAATTTACCATTATTAGAGTCTTGCTGGCATCTCTATAAAATATATATACATATATATAATTAATAAAGTAATGTAAATATATAAAATAAATTAATAAAATAAAAACAGATACTTACTATAACCTCTTGATTAAAAATTTCGTTTCTTGCACATGCTTCTTGTAGAGTATTCTGTGCAAGTGTAAGATTAGCACAATAATCTCCATAAATAAGAAACTTTTCTCGCCAATCAAGAAAAACTTGAGCTAAGGCAGCTCCGTTTCTTGCTTTACGAAGTTGACTATGGAAGCCTGCATGAATTTCAGATAACTCTTTTATACCAAAAAATATTCGTGCTGAATCTTCAGGTCTTAATAATGTGGAGAGTGGCCTCGCAAAATGTTTTAATAAACTGTTGAGGACATCCGAGTAGTTTCTTTCAGTCTCAACGAGTTCTTGAATAACATAGTCTCTCTTTTCTCCTCCTGATATTGCACCACCCTGCTTTACGGTTATTATATTAAGTTGTAAATAATAATATACAATAATTATATACAAATAAGTGATTATAAAAATATATAAATGAGTCTCTCATTCGCCAAATTGATTAACTCCACAAAACAAAAAGTATAAGAAATTTAGAAAGTATTATAGATTATCTTATCATTTATTATTGAATATAAAAATTTATTAATTTATCATTTATTAATTATATTATGGAAATTTATTTTAAATATAAAAAGTTAAGTATTGATTGTGTGTGTGTGAGTACTTTAATAATAAGATTTTAAAAAATTCTAAAAAGTGTAGTTAATCGCTTGGCATGTGAACAACTCAAATAGCCAATATTGTTAATCCTAATAATGAATGGAGTAGTTTCAAATAATATTTCTATTTACATATATAAATGTTATTTGCGTTAGAAATATTTTTGATATCTGCCAAGGAAAGGATATAATGAATATACATTTTATATAGAACTCATAAAAAAGCATAACAAAATAATAACCTGAGCAACAGATGGAGGAGGTGGCAGGTGTAAACTACAAAGGTCCTGATAGATTTCTTCACTTTGAGCATGACTGCAATACGCTCCATAACCATCCTCTTCTCCTACAGAGTCATCATTATCTCCTCCTCCACCTGCTTCATCTCCCTCTCTCCTTCTAAACCTTTTGCGACGACCTTCATCTTCGCGCCTTTTATACAGAAATATAAATAGCCATGCACTATCTATGCATCATAAAATAGCTTCATTTTGTGAACACTCTTAAGCTATGAAGGGGGATATGATAATATTACTAACAAAGATTAAACATAAACTAAAAACATTCATGGCCATATATCAAGTTGGATAAGTGTTTTGAAATAGTACCAGTATCACATTATGAAAATGATAATAATATATAGTAATAGCACTATACAATTTTGCTATCTTATTTTCAAATAGATTAATAAAGAATTGTGATAACTGGAACTTTTCTTAAATGATAAATTAAATTCTCAGGATACAAAACGACATATACCTTCTCTGTAGAAGGCCAGTCGTGTTGAGGGGGAGTTGAAAAACAGAGCAATTCCTGATATACTTCAGACTCACCTAGGTCCATAGGCCTAGGCTTTATGGTAAACGCCACCACTTCTGCTGTGGGGCTAAATTCATTAACAAAATTACTACAAATCTACTTAGCTAAATAATGCCAAAAGATTTGCACCAATTTTTAAGAATTTTATTTCTTATAGTTTTATTTTAAAACGACTACTATACTTTGATTATTTTAATAGAGTATAAAAGTCTTACGATTGTATATAATAAAATTTGTAATATTTTAACACACTTACCCCACACCGGCACTTTGCAAATCCTTATAAATATCTTCTTGAGATCGACTGCGGCCTACTGAGAAACCTCTATAATAAATACATATTATATATTAAATTAAAAAATGATTGCATTTAGAAATAAGAAATTAAAAAATTAAAAGATGCTTACAGAATACCCTTCTGTCTTAGACGATGACAATTCGATAAAGCAGAAAGTGTACAAAGTACACGCTGAAAATTGGATAAATCAAATAACATGGAAGGTTCAAAGAGGTCGGAAGCTGATAATCCGAAAATAGTTGAACATGCTGAGAGAAATACTTTGATATTTCGTAAACATAAAAATTGGGCCATTTGTGGCTTTTGATTCACATCTTTCATATCTATGCATCCTGAATCTACAGCATTTAATAAATTACAAAGTAATACTCCATCTCTTAATGTGTATGCAAGATCGAATGGGGTTGCATTTGGCCAATTTGCTTTATGATCAGCTCGTAAAGCTCCACATCTTGTTAACCATTTGGCACATTCACGCCAACCACTTCCCGTATCAGCTCCACAATCTGATCTGTTCATTTTCTTGTTTTTTTTTTATAGAATTAACAGATGTGTCAAATTGATTTCTTCTTAACATATAATATTGTAGTTTATTGAAGTCAGCATTTCTCCAGTTTCTATAATATTAAAAAGAACAAAGAAAGGATATAATACAAACATAGAATCAAATAAATTAATATAAATAAGAGCAAAGATGGACATAGCATAATAATAAGATACATAGATGAGGTTAAACTACAAAAACATATAAGAATATTTCAAAATAAAATTCTAACTTTATTATATTAATAACATAATGAGAGGAGAGAGAAGTAATATAACATGTAATTTCAAAATCATATGGCATATAAATGATTATTGAGAATGATAATTCGAATGAATTTTCCTCAATGAAGAAAAATATCAATAATATAAACTTAAAAAAGAATAATGATAAAATTCGAAATTTTTTACGATGAATAAGTTTTCATAGGCGTACCTCCGTTCGTCGGAGGGAATTGTGAATGATTTCCTCTTAACTATCTTTTCTCAAGCTATAATCTCCGTTTTGTACGTTATTACAATCGAATCCATTGCCTTGTTTCTTTGGCTTTGTATTTAACAAAACTTGTATCGTTTAACAAATTTAATCAATAATGACATTAGTCTAAGACATTTCGTCTAAATTAAGATTACAATACGCGTGCAGCTTTTCACAAAACACACGCTATTCTTTCATAGTCTCATTACGACGTCCAACCTATCAGATCGCAGCTGCCATATTGATATTTTACATTTTTACAATCGATAGCTCGATTTTATTACGACCAAAAACGATTATTCGATTTATATAACCAATACGAAAAACAATATATTTGTTATGACCATATATAATTTAATTTTTTATATGTAGAAGATAATTTCAAATACAAAAAAAGATATGTCTTTCTTTTAAAAAATATATCATTATTAATCATATTCAAGAATACTTAAAATAAATTTTATCATATACTTAAAATATTTATATAAATGTTTTAAAATAAGCGTATAAAGTATTCTCATATTTTTTTATTCTTTTTTTTTAAATTTAAGCGCCATTGTTCCGACCAATAAAATAATATATATTTTCTATGAATCTAAATAAAAATAAATTAGTTGATTATATAGCTTGTTACAAAATGAATTAATAATAAATAAATTTTTACTTAACGAAATAATAGATAGTAATAAAAGTTATCTTTTTATTCAATATTTATTTAAACTTATCTAGTTTTTAACTGCATTATAAAATGGACCAATCAGATAATTTCTTATATGTTATAGGTCAACATGTCGTGTTTCATTCTTCAAAGACAGTAGTTGATATGTGGCATATTTCTTTTGTATTCAATTTAAATTATATTTTGTAATTGTATTTTAATATGTTTTATTTAATTTTGTACGTAATTTTACTAATTATTATACCATGTATACCTCAGAGGATTATTTCAAAAAATGTACCATTTTACAGAGAGAAGGTATGTAATATATTTGAAATGTTTTTTTTTTTCCTTATAATTAACTAATTCAATCTTTTTTTCTCAGTCTTATATACATATATTATTTAATAAAATATTATGTATATATATATATATGCAAATGTTATTAATTAATTATTATTTTCTACTAATTACAGTATTATCATGAACCAATATCTTTAACAAATGAACAAATTATCAAACTTGCTGATATGTCAAATGTCACAAACATGGAACATGTGTTAGATAACATCTGTGTTGTCAGAGTTGTAGGAACTCCCCAACATCAAAAAGTGAAAAACGTAAGAATGACAATGTTTCAATATCTTTCATAAAATTATATCTGAGATTATGTTTTGTTTTTTAATATATTATGTTATGTTTTTACAGTATATCAAAGAGACGATGAAGAATCTTAATTGGACCATAGAGTCAGATATTTTTGAGGATATGACACCTACGTTTGGAAAACTACAATTTGAGAATATAATCGCTAAATTGAATCCAAATGCTAAAAGGTATATATCGTTAGCTTGTCATTTTGATTCAAAGTATACTAGGGAAGGAGATTTTGTTGGTGCAACAGATAGCGCAGTACCATGTGCACAATTGATTAATATTGCTACCGTCATGGATATACAACTAAAGTCTATTAAAAATGTATGTTTAATTATTTTCTTTTTCTATAAAATAATTGTTTTGGAAATATATATTTTTTTTTGTCTTCAACACATTATTATTTTTAGCAAGATGTGAGTTTAATGTTTATTTTCTTTGATGGAGAAGAAGCTTTTAATACTTGGGGTCCTAAAGACTCCATTTATGGAGCAAGACATTTAGCTGAAAAGTGGAATATTGAACGTACTACATTTACGCAAGATATTAATATTTCTAAACTTGATAGAATGGTATATTATTAAATAACAATTAATTATATATCGAGGTAAATTAATAATCTTTATTTATTCTTTTTCTTATTTCAGGATATATTAGTACTTTTAGATTTAATAGGAGCCTCTGATCCAACATTTTATAGTTATTTCGAAGATACTCAGAGATGGTATTTGCTACTTATTAACCTTGAGAGTACTTTAGCTAAATTAAAAAAATTCGATAATTATTCCTATGAAAAATCGCAACAGAAGTACTTTCAACCATATTCTATACCAGCGCATATAGAAGATGATCACATTCCTTTTTTGAGAAAAAGTATAATGGACTTATAAATAACATTATTTTTACGTTTATTTGTTTGGTTTTGTTTTACCATTTTCTTATAACTATTGTTATAATTTTCTTTCAGATATTCCAATATTGCATTTAATACCATATCCATTTCCAAGTTTCTGGCATAAATCAGGTGATAATCGAAGTAATATAGATATGAAGACTACGGAGAACATTAATAAAATTTTAAGAGCATTTATTGCCTCTTATTTACATATTGATGTACAATAAGCATTGGTCAGTTTATTGTAATTATACGAAATGTTGCAATATTATGAAAATGGGTGTCAATTATATTATTAGAAATATACTAATATGATCTATTAAAAAATGATCTATTAATAAAAATTTGTACTTATATAATAGTAGGAAAAGGAGAATATAACAAATCAATTTCTGTACAGAAAAATACGTACTTATTATAAATATAATTAAAAGATTATATTTGGTTAAACATANTTATTTAAGAGTATATAAAATATGTGAAAAAGTTTTAAATTCAAACAAATGCAAATTATTTATTTAAGATATGATACAATGTATAGTGCTAAATTATTATTTATTATACTTATAATTAGTTTGGATATATATAAGTACAGAATATTTTTTAATTCTACATAAAATGTGCGATACAATACAAATTAATTTAATTTTCTTTATACAGAAGGAATTATTAAAATATTAAATATATTCTATATTTTATTAAAAATATTTTATAAACAGGTACCATAAATACGATGTAAATAAAATAACTATTTTATAATTCATCTTTTTCGATAGGAATGTAGATATCTTTCACGCTACCCAAGAATATTGGTATTTTACTCGGTTTGTGATTAATAATAAATAAAAATGGACGATTCACTAAAAACTCTTCCGGAAAATCTATCAATGCTGACCTTTTGAATCTAATTTGAGCGACTGTAAAAAAATACAAAATTTTATATAATAATGAAGATTTCTAAATATAAATACATGATATATTTAACAAAAATTAACCTGTAGCTGCAGCGGCTTCTGAACCTTCCTCATTGACTTCAATGAAAGCTTTTTGTATTATTTTACTTATTTTTACAGGCTCGTTTGTAAGTTTACCAAAATCTGCTCTATCTTCAAACATGGAATGTAAGCCCAACTAAAATGATTTTATACATTATCAATTAGTATAAAAAGCTTATATATAATATAGCATCTATTTTTGTATAAATTATTAATTTTACCTTGCGTAAAATGTTTTCCAGATCAATTGTAACCTCGTACTTAAAGCGGGGAAGAGTTAATGCAATATCTACTTCATTACTTGATGCTTTAGAAATATCTTCCCATTTAAAATTTTGTTCCAGAAATTGAAGCCCTTCAATTTCATTAGGTAGCAATATTATCATTGTGATGTCTTTATTCTATAAAAATTTAATTCATCAAAATTGTATATTATAACTTTATATCTACTTTTCAGTGTGTAATTATTAAGACTTACTAAGTATGGTATTTCAATGAAACGTGCATCTAAACTTGAAATTTCTCCGTAAAGATATTTGGTTTGTTTGTACATCATTGGTACTAACTTTTTATCTGTTTTTGTTGCGTGAAAAAATATTTGTTTAGTTAACTTATCATCAAACTTATGCAGCCAATGACTTTTGAAGTAAACTGCATTTATTAATATAACTTTTGTATCTTCGTCAATATCGTCTACAAAAAAAATATTAGTGATAATCCAGTCTAATTAACATATCAGTATACAAATTGTTATATTGTTATTTTTACCCATAGAAAGAATATCAGAAATCTTATCTCTTGTTGTTTTCTTGACCCATGAATTAATTTCATTAAATGTTTGTAATTTATTTTTGAAATCTATTATAGATAAGCTAAAATTGAAAACATCTGCGCTCACTGCAGTAAATTCATTAAATATTTCAAAACCATTTTGTATATATATCGCATTGGCTATTTGTAATTCTACATCCTTTATATCCTGATAATAATATTTAAAATTAATATAACGATATGCAATAATTATGCTATTTTATAATCTTACATTTAATGTAGAAATTAAAGATTTTATTTCATCGTGAGAAACATCAGCACCGCTTTGATAAAGAACGGTTTGTAATTCGTTAAATGTTAATCCTTTTGATCCATGATGAAGTAGGGACAGTATGGTATGTAAACTAAGCGGCGAAGTAACTACATTGCCATCAAGTTCATCTGATAGTATCTAAAATATAAATTATTCATAAACCATGCCTCAATATAATTAATTAAAAATTGTACCTTGTAAAAATTACTAGAAAAAAAGCAACAAGAGTTTGCTACTTTTTGCAAAATATTTTCTTCCTTCTGGGTAGACATCTCTTCAGAGGATAGACATATGATTCCAAACAGGATAAGGAGAAATAAAGCTATAAACAAAATTTCTTTTACATATGCAAATTTTATTTTAAAAGCGATATTGTTTCTTTTTTATTTAACAAAATACCTGTTTGTTTGACAAATATGATCATTTTAATAAAAAAATTATAATAGCAAATAATTTTTTAGAAAATACAAAATTATCATTCCATATATATATATATAATCTATTTGAAAATACAATTTTTAAGCAAAATAAAAAACAAAATATTATTTTATACAAGCAGCTGTTACAAAATGCCTAACTGTCAAATATAAAAAAAGAGACAAGATAATCTTATCTGATCTACAACTTCGTCACAATACATTTACAATATATACGAAAAAACATACATTTTTATAACGAATTGTATACAATAAATATATTACATGCAGCCAATTAAAATAATCGCAATTTTGGTTTGCGCATTACTTACAAAGTTCCGCAGTTCGTTACGATATATATGTCTAACGATGATGTCAAACAAAAATAAATCAAAATTTAATTGACAGTTAATATCAATATATAAAAGTATATATATATATATATATATATATTTATATACNATTGTTCCAACTAATGTGGAAAATAGTATTAATTTGTAATTAGAATATAATGTAAATAAAAGAAATCTTTTATATATATATATATTTATATACATATATTGATAAAAAATGTACTTGATATCTCAAAAGTATATTAAATCTCTGATGTCGTTAGATTTAATTAATATTTATGACTCATTCTATAAAACTAAGGTTATAGTTGAGTCATAATTACTCACAAGTAGGTAATACGTCTTGATTCACTATGTGAGTGTATTTCATTGATATTATCATACTAATCGATGAACAGAAATACCAAAGGAAAAAGCACTTTCAGCGTATTATGAAAGTAAGACATATATCTATATAACATGAATAACAGGGCAAATTTCTAAATCATTCATGAAATTTTGACAAGTCATTTGCATATCATTTAATATAACGTATTGCGCTGTTAATAATGTCAGCAATAAGTTAACATCTTTATATTTTATACAATTATATTTTTGTTTAAAATAACATATTTTACATTAGAATACTCCAAATTTAGAAACTGAATGAAACATTAAAATAAAGTAGATAATTGGAAATATAAAAAAAAAATTTAAAAATATATAGAAAATATTAGGAAAAAATAAAAGATAGATAAAAGAAAAGGAAGAAAAATAAAAGAACATTTGATAGGAAGTAGAAAGAATTCAAACAGGATGGTATAATACCGCGCGTGAAAATAGAATAAAATTTTTAAAAGTTGGTAAGAGTGATATAGGAGGTCATTGTTCGGTTGGTTCGCGCGGGTTGCAAAGAAGCCGAAGTTGTACGAAGGTAAGAACGATGAGAAGTCGGAAATAACCGAGGGGTAGCGAATTACAGCGAGGCATTCCGAAAGAGACCGAGCAATGTGATTGGACAAGAGAAGGAGTTAACGGGCGAAAGACGCGACTGACGCGAGAGACGGATGTGGAGTGACAAGAGCTTACGCCTTCGTCCCTTCGGATATCGATGCTTTTACGCATTCTCAGAGCTTACGAATTACATGGAAATACGAAGGATTTAACGGCGTTTAATAACGGACATTTCACCTTAACTATCGTAAATTCTCATGTCGAAGATTTCATAAAAAAGCGAAGCGGCTGACACATTGCTCTAGTGCGGTGGATTTCAGTGAGTGAAAGAAAAGAGATAGGTAGATAGATACATAGATAGAGAGAAAGAGAGAAGGAGGGAGATTTAGTAGAAAGTAGAGTGGGGGTTTCGAAAAGCGAAAAGAATATACGAGGAACTGACGTGTTGCGGGCGCATCGAACGTGTGCGGTCAACACACTTTGCGACGACGGTAGGTACACGTTATTACGGTACGTCGTGCGATATTTACCGTTCATTCAAGAATGTTTTAATTACATTCCGTCTGCTCGCCCGTGTAATTACGGTTTAACGTGTATGTCCCCGTTTGTCTGTGCGTTGTGCTCTAGTGTGTGTGCGCGCGCGTATCTGCCCTTTTTTCCAGTAACGAGACGATTACAACAACGACGACGAAGACGACAAGTACGACGACGAATACGAGTACGAATACGAGTAAGACAACGACAACAACATCGGTGACGACGGTAGTGACGACAACGGCGAATACGAGTTCGTACCGTTCTCTTCTGTTGTAAATATATTCGAAAGGAAGAGTTTACATCGACCTCCTTGCATTACCACGTTTTATTGTATACGCGTGCGAGCGAATGTGTGGTTGATATATTGGTGTGTGTGTGTATGTGTGTGTGTCTATACTTTTAGTATATTTGTGTGCGAGTTCTCATCGGCACTTACACGTTGCCGATCGTGTTATCATCGTCGTGAACGAAGGCAACGAGGATGCTCAAGTTTATAAGAGGAAAGGGCCAACAACCCACCGCCGAACGGCAGAAACTTCAAAAAGATCTCTTTGCCTTTCGAAAAGTGAGTATTAGTGTAGTAACGTTGTATTAAAGGTTTAGTATAGTACTCATCGACTTTACCTGCACATCTATATAGATATACATCTATTAGATTGTCCGAAAAGTTTCTGCCGATTCATAAATATATATCGAAATATATATGGTGTTTTTAAATATTAGTTATTTTTCAATTGGTACGAGTTTACTGGACAATCATATTATACAAAAATGCATAATACACAGGTTAGCTAGACACGCGCACACTTTGCATTTCTTACCGGCTTAAACACGTTGCTGATGTGAATGCACAAACGATTTTCCGAATATATATATATATCTCTTTTTGTCTGTTCGAAATTCTCGGTAGGATAAAATAATTTTTGTTTTTTTACAATGAAACTAAATTTTTATGCAGATAAAAATGTTTCCAGTCTCTTAACGCATGTTTAAATGTATGTATGCATATATAAATGTTTACTTACATGTTTATTTAGATACAAAAGGGTTCATAGTTTTGATAGGACTGTATCAACAAAACTATGTACCCTCTTCTTTCACTTCGATAACATTCGTTATCGTTAAAATGTGCTTTTATTAAGAATAAAGGGAGGGGGTGATAAAGATGATCATTCTTGTTAATTACTGCTGAAGGTTATACAATATAGTCGAACAAGATATCTTTAAAAAATTGAAGGTGATTATATTCTTTATTGGCAATATACAGGGTGTCCTAGTTTTTCTTAGCAAAATTTTACCACCATATTTCATTGTTAAAATAAGACAAAAATATATAAAACTCAGATAAATCTATAAACAAAATTCTATATTTGCTTTACATTACTCTATTATTAATGTCTACTTATGTCTATGTTATTATCAACTCTTTTCAAAGAAATTAAAGAAAAATAAATAACAAATAAATAGGTTTCTAATGATTTACGAATGGTGCACGAGAGAGTAAAATGACATAATAAAAGTAGAAGTTAACTTTCTCGCAATTATTCTTTACTTTACTTTACTTTACTTTACTTTACTTTACTTTTTTTGGGATGAGTATTTTCCCATCATAACTTTGCAAAAAATAGGAAAGTATCTTTGCCATTTAAATCTTCAACGAGGAGGATCACATTACGAGGAAACCACGAAATGTATTTTTATCATCATTTTTTTTCCTATTATATCTATATATATATATATAGTAATATATCGCTTCTTGGTCGAGAGGAAATAATTTTTCAAGGTGATAGACATCGGTATATTCCGTGTATACGTTAAATATTTTATAGATAAAAAACATATATTTATATATATATATATATATATATAGCCAGTGATAATAAGTATTTTTATTCACACAAAAATTAAAAAAACAAATAATAAATGTATTTATTCCGTAATTTATATTTGATTTAATATACAAATAATGCAATAAATTGATTTTTAATTATTATTGACTTAAAACACTTTCATAATCACTGGTTCATGTATATTTATATATTGTATGTATATGTAGAAAAAAAAGATAGAAGAGAAATGTTGAAAGGCCGAGAAAATCGCCGAACCGCGAGGAACGCGTTTTACTTTACCGAATCTTTCAAGGTTGAAATACGATGCCGCTGTCATATGTCTTACGTACTTACTTACGTTCGCTATAAAAAAAGCACGTGTGCATATCTACATTTTATCAAATAACGTACTCTCTCTTTCTTTCTTTCTTTCTTTCTTTCTTTCTTTTTCTCACTCTCTCTCTGTTTTTCCCTTTCCTTCTCTATTGTATCTTATATCTCTCGATGCACACCGGATTGTCAGAAAAAATAACATATATTGTTATTATATGTATAAGAAAGAAGGGTCGCTTTAAGGGTATTTGCCACCCGGCTGTAAATTTTTATCGTCCCATAAAAAAAAAAATATTACATGTAGCATTTACTACTGTAAATAAAAGTAACACAATTTATGCAAATCAATGTTGCTACTCTAATGCAGTGCACACTTTGCATCCTTGGTTTTGGTGCAGTTCTGCATATATTCAATAAGTAATGCATAATACAAATTCGCATCAGATGTATAGAAAATTGAATTAAAATTGTTATTAAAATATGAGCTCCCATTTTTTTGAGGAAAATTAGTAATAACAGAATGAAGTAATTATTGATATTTATCTAACACGAATAATGAAAATTGATATATATTAACTAGTACTTTAACTAGTACAATAAATCGCTCCTAGAAATAGCAATAAAAAAAAAAAGCTATTATAACAGCACAAAATCCTAATAAAATGAGGAAGGAAGAAGAAGAAGATAGAAATTTTCCATTAGGTTTATATATAGTATATAATTATCTATTTAAGGGTTTATATATATATAATTTAAATATTTAAATTAAAAATATAATATTATAATTATCTAATTTTATGTAAATGTTATGTAAATTTTAATATTTTATTTTTGTTAGATATGTGTGTTAAAATTTATATATAGGTAAAAAGGTACTTTTTGTATAAAGTAATATGATGTAGATAAATTCGGATGTAGATAAGTTCGGCAGGTACGAAATCTATTCGCATGTTCGAGAGAAGCACCGTAATTTAACGGTAAACGAGTCACAAACGTTGATCGATGGCTAATTTCGAGCGTCAAGGCATCGTAGTTATTTACACGTACATGTAGAGAAAAACGTGCCTTCGTTGTTAAAGCGATGTATCTATTGTAGTCTTGTCTTTACTTTCACTATACTTTAAATTATCTAGTACAGTTCTCTTTCTAACAGTATCATCGATTAATGTGTATCATGTTATATAAATATATTTCTTTTTGCATACACAATAAATATTCTCTTCCTATAAAACAATTAATCTTTGTCAAATATTTTTAATATTACTTATACTACTAGTATAATTATTATTATTATTATTATATATATATATCAAAGCATAAATTACAAAGTTGAAAAGTTTAAATATAAATAGCATATTTATACATTATTCATACTACGAATATAATTACTACTTATACTACTAATATAATTATCATATATTACTACCATAAATAACATACTTAAAAAGTTCAAATATAAATAAAATATTTAAATATTATATACATAATTGTATTACATTTACAAACAATAAAAGAAGAAATATGATGAAAAACTTGAAATATAAACGAATTTTTGAACATTTTTGACTATTATTTAAAGTTTTTCGTTGTTACATCTAAAATATCAAACACGTAATCAAGGTAATTCGAGTACGTGTTTGAAATTTGTTTATTTTATTTTATTCATTTGATATTTGTTATCCTTTTGTAAAATACGTATTATATATCGATGAAATATATTATCACTAACAAATTTGTTTAATAAATAACGTTTTGTTGTTAAAGAAAAGCAATAGAAATCGAATGACATTTTTATCAGTTCCAAATAAACGAAAAAGACGATTACGTCACGCATACCAATGATTGTCGATCTAAACTTTTATCGTTATACGAGTTGCTTTGTCGTTTGACCATAATGAACGTTATATCGGTAAAGTTACTTGCTTCAGGAGAGAAAGAGACGCGATTGTGATACGCAACAACAACGGTTGATTGATTTGGATTAAAGTACTCGCGTACTTGACCAATTGGGACGTCGTGTCAAACGATCAAGGCTTCGTTCATTGGTACATTTATTCGTATGTTCGTTCGTTCCTTCGTTCAAGATTTTTCTTTATATTTTTCAAAAATTATTGAATTTTTTCAAAGAACATTTTATTAGATTTTCCGAAAAGAATTCGCACATCGATTAAAACTAATAAAATATTATTTCAAAATCAATACTTTTAATTAACATATGATATATAAATTTTAATCTACAAAAAAAAAATATTTTAATTGAGAGAGAATATCATTATTCATCATTAAATAAAAAAAAATAAAATTCACAAACACAAATATAAAATATACATATCGAAGTGTATATTTATAAATCGGTATGGGACAGCTTAAGGAGGGGCAAAAAAAAAAAAAGAAGAAAATTACAAAATAAATAAGAACGAGAAACAGACCGATCGATTGATCGATCATCTTTCGAAATGTTCGATCACGATATCATCTTGTCGTCTCTTCGATTTTGCTTCGTTATCATTGCAAGCATGGAAAGGTTTTTCTGTCTACAAAAGATTCGAAGTACTTTTCAAAGAAACTCCACAATCATTTTCGATTAGCGAGTATGAAGACTATGCAAACAATATCGAGAAGGGGAGGCAAGGATAGATAATCGTGTTTAGATCGTGAAGAAGATAAAATCATTTTCCTCGTATATATTTTCGTATAGCGATATTGCAATTCCACGAACTCTCGACTGAATATTCAATAAAACGTTCATACCGGGTTTTTATATTTATACATGATTTTTTTTTTTTATTGTCGTATCGTTAATTTTTGTCGTGTAATTTATTCTCGTTTCAAGATAATGTCTGATAAATATCATCATTTCTCTAATTATGTATGTATGTGTGTGTGTATGTCACTCTCTCTCTAAATTTTTACTATCAAAATGTTGACCGAGAAGCTTCACGATTTATTTCGATTTAATCTTCAATTATATTCCGGCAATTGTTCTGCGATTAAAAATTAAATAGGAAACGTTGATATTATGTTCTTCTCTAATTGTTTCTTATAATATCTTTATTTTCTTACCTTTTTTTTTGGTTATTAATATGATTCACATAACAATCAAATTGTCATGTTAAATAGAAATTTTACGCGATATAAGCTCGATATAGAAAAGATTTTTATCGTAAGATCAAAAATTGTGCCGGTACTCGAACGAGCATGATTCATAACGCCGTGTATATCGTTCCTTCGTTGCATAACTCGCGATCACGATAAGATCCCTTTTTCCATTACCTTCGATATAAATACTTCTCAAGTTGTTCTTCTTCTTTTTTTTTAATATAAGTTTCAATTAAATAATTATATAAGTAATTCACTTTGACGATAATATCAGAATCTACGTTCAATTGTAATGCGAGATAATATGCTTTGAGAACAAAATGTATACTGAATCAACAGGTCGATATCCTTTCCGGATGTAATCGATATCGAAAGTCTAGAAGACGTGATCTCTGGTAGACAACGCTAACATAAATCAGGATGATCGTCGTGGTTTATTCGCGAGGAATATTTTTTCTCTATCTCTCTCTCTCTCTCTCTCTTTTTTTTTTATAGTGGTTCGAACGTATAGACATTAAAAGGGTAAAAAATCACGTTGAGTACCTTGTACTACGTTGGCGCGAAATCCTATCAGGTTTTAATTCTATCTTCCTTCCTTTCTTTTCTTTTCTTTTCTTTCTCTGTGCATCTTCTATCGCACGATGCACGTTCATGGAGAGAAAGAGAGAGGAAACGTAGAAAGAAAAACAGAAGGATAGTTAAGTTACATGCATATGATGAGGCATATGCAAGCGTACAAGAATTAAGTATTACATACACGCAGATAGAAACTTACGAATAAAGTCGTTTTCTTATCTTTTTTTTATTATTTTTATAATAAAAAGAAATATTATAGAAAGAAGAAACGTTTTATTATTCTTAGCACAATCAAAAAATTGATAATATTATATTTTTAATTAATCAAGAGGTGAAAGAAAAAATGTATTAGTTATATAATATTGTAAATAAAGTTACATGTGTAATATTATTATATAACATATATAAATGATATTATAAATTTCTATATTTATTTTATAATAAAATTATTCTTCTCTTCTCTCGTAAAAAATAATATTCTTCATTTTTTTTCAATTTACTTTTACAGACTGTGCAACATGGCTTTCCAAACAAACCAACAGCTTTTGCATGGGATCCGAGTTTACGACTGATGATCATTGGAACGACATCCGGCGCCATCAAAGTGTATCCTTTTGTTTTACTTGCATTTCCTCTTGTTCCCCTTCTAACCCCCCCCCCCACTTCCATGCATTCCTTCCTTATTTCCTTTCTTTTATATTTATTTTGTTTTATTTTATTTCATAATTTTTTAACTAGTAGAAAGATGTAATCTTATTTACGAGAATCATTAGAACACAATGATGATTCACGTCAAGGACAAAATGTTTTCAAGGAAAGGAGAGGAGGGGGGCAACATGACATAAAATGTCATTACATTTAAAAGCAATTGAAATGTATACTTTGATATTTATACCTACCTACACTTTTTTAATATCTAAACTTTCTCATCAAGTATTAAGATTTAAATCGAGCATTATTTTATTTCTTATATTTTTATATAAATCTTTTTAATTTGTCGATACTTTATTGTTATAATTTGTTTGATATCAAAGCCCCCTCACCCTATGGAAACTGTATAGTTACGCGTTGAATGAATTTAATTTCTTGGAAATCGTCGGAACAATTTAAATAATTCTGGTTTTTAAATTTCTGAATTTTACCGTGCGAAAATAAATCCATTTTCTTAACGAAATGTTACCGTAATTAAAATTGTTCTTGTTCTTGTTATGTGAGAGAAACAAAATAATGTTATTTCTTTTTTTATAATCACGAAACAATTGCATTATTATTTTTCTTTTCTTTATATTAACAAGTGATTTAAAGGATTTAAAATAATCAAGAATATTTATCTCGTATAATATTAATTATATTTATTTTTTATATATAAAATCCTTGAATCGTAATTGAAAACAGATTTGGAAGACCCGGAGTTGAATTTTATGGTCAACATTCCAGCGAAAGTGGTGAAAATGCAGTTACAAAAATTGTCGCCATACCGAATGAGGTAAGAAAGTTAATGAGGTTACATTTTATTGGTTTATTTATTTATTTTTTTTATTTTTTATATTCGCAACGTATACATAAGATCGACATAGATTTTCCTTTCTTTCTTTCTTTTTTATTCTCATACAACGTAAGGTTCCGATGTTTCATCGAAAACGTAACGAAACTAAAATCAAAAGTTTCAAAAGTCGTGGACAAAAGTTGTGCGAATGTAACAAGATATCTTGTATATAGGGCGTCAGTTTGTAAGTTGCATAATATCACAGGTATATACCTCATATTCGTTTATGCACATTCACACGTGTTTCATTTCGTAACATAATACTTCTTCAACGTATTCGTAAGTTAATTGCAAAAAGCTTCTCTTTGTATGTAAACTTTATTTTTAGAACTCCGTTGTACGATAAGTCGGAATATAAGAGAATGACAGATAATGTTATATTATTAAAAAAAGAAAAAGAAAGAATAAAAATAAGGAAAAGTAACTTCCTTGCTTGAGTTTTAAAGGAACAATATTTATAGACTTTCTTCTCTGTTTTATCGTATCGTAGAAAGTTAATGGTATTGTTCACAAAACAATATAACGCAGCGAAAGTTTAACTTCTTTTTTCTTCTTCTTTTTTTTGTTTTTTTTTTTTTTTAAATTCTCCGAACGTGTTCTATATTTTGTATTTCTTCGTACTCATGTTACTCATGAAATATCTTAAAACATAAGATAACTGAGGATAGGCGTGTTTATTTAGGTTTCATAGAACGAGCCGTGTTAGATTTATTTCTTGTTTTTAAGATCGATCGAACGTGTTCTTACGGTGTTTGTACAGTAACGAGCGCGGAATACTTATACTCTGTTATCTTGATAATTTTTTGAACGAATCTTAAGTCTGATAAGATAATGTAACACTGTATGATTTTGATCTAATGATTTACTATAATGTATTGTTTCTTTATCTTTGTTTGATTGGATCCAATTACTTCTTTTTTTCTTTTCTTCTCTTTTTCTTTTCTTTCTTTTCTTTTCCTTTGTACTTATTTATTTTGTTTTCGTCTCTTAATTTTTGTTTACAAATATTATATAAAAATATATACATATATTCATATGGATATTTGACGACAGGGTCGCATCGTTTCTCTCTGCGATGATAATTCTTTACATTTATGGGAAATCAATGAAAATTCGGTTGTGGAGACAAAATCATTATCATTGGAAGGAAAATTGAAGAAAATTTCAGCAATGTGTTTGGAATCAAGCGGAGAAAATCTACTTTTAGGAGTAGAAGGAGGTAACATTTACCTTCTGAATTTGAAAACGTTTGCAGTACCCGATAACATCATCTATCAAGATGTAGTAATGCAAAAGTGAGTTGCTTAAATTATTTCAATTGTAATTGAAATGAACAAATTCTATAAATGTTGTAGAACCCTTATAACATTTTAAACAATGTTTGTGTATTTAAACAGTGTACCCGACGATTATAAGAAAAATCCAGGAGCAGTAGAAGCTATAGCAGAACAACCAGGTCATCCAGACAACATTCTTATTGGATATAATCGAGGTTTGATGGTACTTTGGAATAAAGCTACTCCAGGAGCACAGCAGGTAAAACTGTTCGATATATCTTTTTTCATTTGTTTTTGATAAGTCTTGTATATATGAGAGTATGCAGTATAATATTATATTGGGGAATGCATTGGGTATGCCATTAGTGGTGGTTATTAGATTAGATGATGAAATTGCTTTATTGGTTAATATTTATTGGGAAAATGCTTAAGAATGGTTTGCGAGCTACTATTGCTCGGTTCCTGACTGTTATTTGTGTCTTTGGTGGTTCTGGCGAACGTGTACGTGCAGCTGATGGGTTTGTTTTCGCGTACGCAGACATTCGTATCCACGCAACAGCTGGAATCAGTGCATTTTATTTCTGAGAGTCGGTTTGTCTCATCTCACAACGATGGGTCCTATACATTTTGGAACCCAGGTAGCGATGCAGTACCAGATCCGACGACACCGTATGGACCTTTTCCTTGTAAAGCTATCACGAAAATTCTTGTTTATCCAACTGCTGAGTAAGTTATTTATTTATACATCAAATTACTATTATATTAAATTGATGCCAAAATAATTACAGTTCTTAAATACTGATTTTTTAAATTTATATCATTTAAATGTCGAATAACAGTTGAATGATCAACATTCAGACTTATTTTATTGTGATTTGTTTTAATAATGGCTTTTAATTCTCTAGCTATAGTTAAAAGACATTCTTTATTCTCCTCATCTTCAAGATTTTTGTCTCCATCGAGAAAATTGTAGAACTAATATTTAGCTGTACATTAATTAATTGTTTCTTGGCCGAAAAACTGGTTTCAAGCAGTTTATGCTGCTTTACGTACCAATTTAAATTCATGCTATAAGATCAAGCGTATTTACTTTCTTCCATGATTAATTTAAGATCTTCTTGTTATATTCGACAATATCAAACAATGGAAACAATATTATAATCCAAAATTAGTAATACCAATTTCCTTTTTTACAATTGTGTGTTATATGAGCAAAACAAGAAAAGAGTGAAATTTAAAATAATAAAAACCATAATTATTTTTGCACGAATCTAATATATATATTTTTTTACATTAATACGAGAGATTTGAATAAAAAGATCATTTTCAACAGGCATGGAGAATTGGTGCTCTTTTCTGGTGGTATGCAACGTGCAAGCTATGGTGATCGTCACACTATCACTGTTATGACGAAGGATAAACACGTCGTATTTGATTTTACTTCGAAAGTTATTGACTTCTTCACTGTATTTGCCAGAGACGAAGATGGCAAAGACATACCAGACAATCCTGAAGCTTTAATCGTATTAGCTGAAGAAGAAATTGTAGCTATTGATTTAACAAATCCACAATGGAAAATGATGGCTTTACCGTATTTGGTATCTCTTCATGCTAGCGCGGTAAATATTTTTTCTGTAAATGGCATTGCAGGAAAACAAAATCTAACGTTTTTACATATAGATATATTATATTTTAACAATTTTTTAAATAAATACAATATGACAGGTAACTTGTTCTCAACACGTTCCAAATGTTCCTGAAGAACTTTGGGATTCAATAATGTCTGCTGGAAAAGCACAGACAGAACACTTATACTCGGATAAAGAATGGCCTATTGACGGGGGAACCATTTTATGCAACAAACCGGAAAATCCTGATAAAATTGAAAACAGAGAATTGTTACTTACCGGTCACGAGGATGGTACCGTGAGGTTTTGGAATGCATCGGATGTCTCGTTAACACCTTTATATAAATATAATTCATCGATTCTTTTCACCGGAGAACACTTAGACGTGCTTGAGCAACCACCGGAAGATGATGAAGATGAATGGCCACCGTTTCGGAAAGTGGGCACGTTTGATCCATATTCCGATGACCCACGTCTTGCAGTCAAAAAAGTTCTTTTGTGTCCGTTATCTTCAACATTAGTAATAGCAGGAACAGCTGGCCATGTAGTTACAGCTGTAATATCTTCTGAACCAGTTAATAAAGAAATAAAAGCAGTGACGATGAATATTGTTAATGATCGCGATGGATTTGTATGGAAAGGTTACGATCATTTACCCGTAAGGACTGCCAGTATATCCTTTGCGATTGGTTTTCAACCTCAAAGCATTCTACAGTTATATCCACCAGCTGCTGTTACTGCATTAGCAATGCATAGTGAATGGGGTTTACTTGCTACGGGCACAGCTCATGGCTTAGCAGTTTTTGACTACACAAGGGTAAAGCCTGTTACTGTTAAATGCACACTTAATCCAAATGGTATTTATTTTATTTGTTATTCAATTTATTTCTCAATTAGATCATAAACAATGGTATTTATTAATTCAAATTTTCCACAGATCTATCTGGTGCAGGAGACACACCAATATCTAGGCGAAAATCATTTAAGAAATCCTTAAGGGAATCTTTTAGAAGGTTAAGAAAAGGAAGATCGCAAAGACGGACAACTACTAGTAGTCCAACAAGAAGTGCCGTCATAGAGAAAAAGAAAGAAATGTTTGTTTTATCATTTTTTTTATTTAGTAATTTTATATTTATCCTATTTATTGTTTTCTTCTACAATAAATTATTATTAAATTTAATTTCCATTTTCCTTCGAGAAGCTCTAGCGTAGCATCTTCTCCAAGTGCTGATTTATCACCTATGGAATTAAAACCGGTAGAAAGACAAGTCGAAGCTAGACCAGTAGATGATGCTTTAGGGTCTATGGTACGATGCTTATATTTTGCAAGAAGTTATATCATAAGCAGTAAGTCCAATATTTATCGACATTAAAATACATAATTTTATAATTTGATGTCAAACTTAAGCAAACAAACAAATAAAATTGATTATTATATACATGTTTATACATTTAATTGATTTTAGTGCAAAACACAACACCAACGCTTTGGGCAGGTACTAACAACGGGACAGTGTACGTTTTTACTTTAGCAATACCTGCTGGTGTTAGGAGAACAGAAGAAGACGTAAATTGTACACTTGGAAAAGAAATCCAGCTGAAGCATCGTGCACCAGTCATTGCTATAACTATATTAGATGGTTCGAATGTACCTTTACCAGAACCTTTTGAAGCAGAGAAAGGTGTTTCCCCTGGGCCAGATATGGCATCACCACATAGAGTATTAATAGCAAGCGAAGAACAATTTAAAATTTTCAATCTACCGTCATTGAAACCTAATTGCAAATATAAACTTACTGCTCATGAAGGATCCAGGGTACGTAAAACAGGGTTTGCTAAGTTTACATGTCCAATCGATTCTACGGGAGAGCATATGGAAACATGCTTACTTTGTTTGACGAACCTTGGAGATTGTTTAATACTCAGTATCCCAGAATTAAGAAGGCAACTTAATGCAGCTGCAATTAAACGAGAAGATATTAAGTAAGTTCTAATATTCTTTTCATTTTAATGATAATTTAGTATTTTGGTTAATTTGTGTGTAAGTTTTATTTCAAGTTTTAACTAAAATAATTGATTCTTTTTTGTAGTGGTATTTCATCCCTAACATTCACAAAGTCTGGAGAAGCATTATATCTTCATTCGAGTTCCGAACTTCAACGCATCTCATTATCAGCGACAAAAGTAACAAAAGCCCATTGTACACTTAATTTACCACCTAGTGCTAGAGTATCTGCAGAAACTAGTGCAGAAGAACAAGCTGTTAACGAAGATGCAGCTGAGAATGGTGTTGTAGGTTCCAGTTAGTATAGAACAGTTTTTTCATCATACATAATTATAAATATGTGAGCAATTTACATATACATGTACTTTGTGGAAAACTATATGTATGTATATATAAAAATATAAGTATACGTATATATTGAAGTATTCACGTAATAATTATAATTGAAGAAAGAATTAAGGATTTATATATAGAAATCGCATTTTTTCATATGCTAAATAATTTTTGTCTCCTTCATGTTATTTGACGTGACCTTCATATAAAAAAATAGGATTTTTATAATATATATATATATATATATATATATATACATATCGTAGAGAATATTTGGAAATTGTAAACAGTATTTTTAAGTATTTAGAATAATGCATATTAGGAGAAGAAATAAGAAGGAGAGCTTGGGTAGTTTTATGAATAGTTATCCAATAAATAAATGATTTATGTTTGATTTCTGGAAAGCCCAAGTAATCTTTTTTCTACGTCCTACTATATATACATATATACATGTGTGTATGTATTTATGTATGTATTTAGGAGCTAGTTGCTATTGGTAAATCCAATAAATTAGCAATCCCAGTAAGTACTGCTATAAAGTATTGCTCATTTAATGGAAATATTGAGCTGCGCAGTAGATCACCAGCTTCGATTGTTGAACACGTATCTTTTAGGTGGTGAAGAATCTCCAAAGGAACCTTCCTTGCAGCCTTCCGCAAGTATCACTGAGGTGAATGGGGAAGATGAACGACAGGATTTAAGTTCAGTTGGAGATATCACCATTGACAGTGTTAAGGATCATTTACTGTGAGTCGAATATTCATTATTTATCAACATGATTGTATAACGTCAAATGTGCCTTTATTGCTTTTATAGCTTAGAATTTCCTCTGAAGCATATATATTGCATGAGTATCTTATTTGATCCTGCAATATCTTGTAGTTATGCTAAGCTAATTAATGAATATTTGACGTACTGACCATCCTTTTGGCAGTAACAATTCAATTTTCAGAAATGCATCATCATCGGAAGAACTCCATAATCGTTTGGCAGGCCTTAAAATGGAAGTGACATCATGAACTTCTATAATAATCACATCGGTTTTAATTGTATAAAAAAGGAAAAAGAAAAAAAGTTTAGTAGTTTTTTTAAATTTAAATTTAATATGCAGCATTTTAATGTTAATTACAAGTGACCATAATACTATCGAAGATCATATGTAAAAACTGCTTAAGTTATACAACTGCCAAGAATATGAAGACCTTAATATTTCTAAACACCTTCGGATTTTTATGAATATTACGCACTTCATTTTATTTTTATCTTTTAATGGTCTTGAAAAAGTTAGCAGTTTAGTGGAACTAGGCCTAGAAAATATTACATTTTAATCGAATTCAATCACGTTTCACTGCTGATTTCTTCTTAAAAAGAGAGACACTTAAGCTTTTTTTTAATACTATTTTATTAGATAAACCTTGTGAATGATTACTGTGCAGATTCATTAGATATAAAAGTATCTAAAATAAGTCATTTTTTGATTACTATATAATGCGTATATACATAGATACAATTTTAATGTAATAGTTGTTTTTTTTTTTTATAATCGTATTTTTATTTTTTGACTTAATTGGTATAATCATAGTTTAATACTTATTGCTGTACAGACAATAGCGGCACTTGATAAATTGTGAGTATGGCAGCCATATTGTAACACGAAATATAAGTTTATATAAATAACTAAGCTATAAGAAACAGTATTGAAAGAGAGAGAAAAAACAAGTAATATTCAAGATATAAGAAAGAAGAAAAAAGAATATATAGATATATATATATATATATATATACAATAGTCCAATGGATTTTAAAATACAATCACTGTTTCTTGAAGCCCAGTATTTGTATTTCACATGATACTGACGAGACTTAAATTGACTGCAATATTTTAAATGTTCCGAACAATCAGAATATTTCATAAACTAATAAATAATTCATATATGATTTTGATGTTCTGAACATAACGACAAATATAGATACTTAAGTATAATTACGTTTTTCACGAACAAGCTTAGAGATTATAAAAAAAAAATATAAAAAATAAAAAAAATAAAATAAAATAAAAAGATAAAAATAAAATAAAACGACATACCAATTGCCATGACGCAAGCAATGAAGCGTGTTGAAAATATATTTTTTATCAATGTTACTTACAATCACAAAGTCTTCTTTCTATTTTCTGTGAAAGTTACTTTTAAAATCCTCCCTCTTTTGTGTAAACGTTAGAAGTCCTTTCCAAACAACAATTTATTTGATTAAATAAAATAATTTCAGAATTATTTTTGTAGAAAGGATATAATTCATTTTTACACGTCAATTTTATGAAGAACTTTGAAATCATACCAATTTTTTGCGAGAATATCAGAATTTTATTTGATCTGATCTCATTATTGATAGAAATTTTTGTAGGAAAATTATTCTATCGTTTACAATGTATGCGCTTTTGTTTGGAAAAGACTTGCAAGAGATTTAAAAAATTGCAGAACGCTTGATAGATTATTCTGAAAAAGAATGACAATCCTTCTATTTTTGCATTTAATTGTCATGTAGAAAACCAGTGATCATTTTACTTAACTGGGCGTATTTTATTACATTTGCGATTTATTGATAACAGCGCGCTCGTTTAACAAGATAATAGAACTTTATATATTATTTTATATACAAGTATGTTATAATGTTGAATTACATGTATACTTTTGCTTTTAATGCTTTTTTTTTTAATATATATATATTTTTTTTAATACATTGTATCTTTTAATATATAAGTCATTGTATAAGACGATTTATTTTTATTTGCCACTTTTAGATTACAATGTTTTAAGAATTATTTAGAAATAATTTAAGAAAAAGGAAATAAAAAAAAAAATAAAAGAAATAGAAGTAACATTTGTATGCGAGCGTATTACGTGCATTGCATAAAACGTTTAAGACTTGAGGAATGGCAGCAACA
Source organism: Polistes canadensis (assembly GCF_001313835.1). NCBI lineage: Eukaryota > Metazoa > Arthropoda > Insecta > Hymenoptera > Vespidae > Polistes > Polistes canadensis. The sequence goes on along the minus strand of NW_014569661.1, from coordinate 271,608 downwards.
CTACGTTAATCTACGTGATTGGCCCAAAACGTTTGACTAACGAAATATACAAATTTACATGCCTGATCTAAATATATATACCAATGTATTAACTTAAAACATACGTCCACAGACAAATGTACAGTTTATTACGTATAACATTACTTGCACAGGGCCTTTGTAGATAAATTTTGTAGTTACATTATTATCATACACACACACACATATACACTAATTAAAAAACTTTTAAAGTTTTATATAAAGCTCACTTATTAAAATCCACATACACGCATATATACAAACGTGATACTAAAACTCCTCCAATTTATCTATTATATATAAAGTATCACATACAATTTGTCTTCTAGCTTATTGTATAGTATGACGATTTATTTTAATAAAGCAGATAAAAACATACTAATGAATCCGCACTTTAAAATAAATTATCCAATCGATTTTCTATTTTTTGTTATAATATAATTGTTGCATATTAATTAAAAAACGAAAGAGAGACAACACTGCCCCTAAAATTCCTATTTATCGATATAATAGCTCTATTTGTAATATTTTATTATTATACATTAAATACTTATTTCTAAAATATATGAATGTAACGAAGCTTTCTTTATACTTGCATATCAATTAAAACAAAAATATATATTTGCATATATATATATCAAATTGAAATTTCGCGGGTTGTAAAAAACCAATAGGGCAGTCGAACGAAGGTTAATGTTCTGATATGAGCTGGTAGGTGGCAGCATGTCACACAGGCGTGTCGATCCACTCTTGGCGCTTGCGTCTACTATAGGTAATTGTCGGACAATAACGTTGCTGTCCTGCGCTGTCTCTAACGGAACGAAAAACGCGCCGCGACACGGTCGATCGGGTGAAAAGCGGTGTCGTTGAGTTTGACGAAACGGTACATAGGAAGAGCCATGAAAGAGAAGTCGCGTTGTAATTCGTCTGAATCATCGATCGAAAATAATTTCAGAGTAGAGTGAAGAAAATAAAAATAGGAAGAACGGGGCCAAGAAAGAAAGAAACGCAGAAGGGGCCCTGTGAAAAAAAAAGCAGTGCGATACAGTGAGAGAGAAAAAGAGAGAGAGTGAGAGAGAGGGAGGTGAGTGAGTTAACAAACGACGAAGGAGATAAAGAGAAAGAAAGAAAGAAAGAAAGAGAAAGAGATAGAGATAGAAATAGAGATAGAGATAGAGATAGGGAGAGTGGGACGAAGTGTCGGTTATAATAGTCGCATAACACGCGATCCTGGTGGGCACGTCTCGACGGCGCCATAAACCGTGTGCGCCATTCGTTCGGCAAAGCAGGTCGTTTCCGCGGAAGGGCAGATGCCCTTACGCGGTACATCGTATCGTTGGTGGTTTCGTTCTTGCACGTCCGGATCGCCTAATTTCGCAAGATCCGGCACGGTTAAATCGTCCTTCGCGTTTAAACGTTCCTCGCGTTTCCCATATTTCACGACGAACTGTCGACCGCCCCCCCGTGGGGGGCAATTCTTCTCTCTTTATCATCGACGCCGTCGTTCTTCTCCTCCTCGTTCACTTTTGCCAAGAATCGTCAAACCTATTACGGCAATAAACATAAGTGCAGCAAAAGCAGTAGTAGATACGGATTTAATCATTGCGGCGCCATCGATAAGAAACCTAACAAAAATAATAAATAGAAGAAGAACAACAACGAGAAGAACGACGACGACGACGACGACGGCGACGTCGACAACGACAACGACTAGGACGTCGTTGAAAACACCAATAACGACGTCGAAGACGAAAACTACGACGGCGACGGCAAGAACCAAAGCAAGAGAGACGAAAAGAATCGAAAGAACAAGAAGAATAGGAAAGAGATATAATAATAGTTTCTATTTATTTTTATTCGGGATAAATAGAACGGCTAGTGGCAGCATTGATAGAAATACGACGTCAATTTCGAGAACAAGGAAGTGGAGGAGGACGAAGACGAGAACAAGGAGGAGAACGAGTATAGGAGCGATAGCAACGCCACCAGTACGGTCGCCATCAGCATCGTGAAGCAGTTGGCTGTTCTACTACGCGAAGAGAAAGAAGGAGAGGAAATGTTCGTAGGTCCGTGAGCGGCGGTACGATCAAATATGGAGGCTCGGCCGGCCCTCTAAACGCGTTTGTGGACCTTTTCCTTTCTGTGTCTGCATAACCATCCGCCGTGCGCGCACGTGTACCGTCGCGGCGAACTATCGAGTCTGTTGCTGTTGCTGCTTACTGCTATTGCTGCTGCTGCTGCTGCTGCTACACTACTACTTATTACTATACCACTCTACTTATTTCTCCTTCGTACTGCTCGACTTTCCTTCCCTTACTTTATTATTATCATTATCATCTTTTCACTCTACGACGTCTCTACGTCTTCTATCTCTTCGTAGTTTCTTTTTTCTTGAGCCTCGTCAAGCTGGAGAATGGAGCTCCGCGTTGGAAATAAGTACCGGTTAGGACGGAAAATCGGGAGCGGCTCCTTCGGGGATATTTATCTGGGTAAGTTAGAGAAGTTGTTTTCCCTTGCTTTTCATTCGAACGTGTACATCGCTCGCTCCCCGCTCCTTTCTCTTCGCACTCTGAGTCCGCTTCCCCCCCCCCCCCCCCAGACCGCCCGCTCTCCTTCTTGCTATCTCTAACTAACTCTTTCTTTCTTTCTTTCTTTCTCTCTCTTTCCTTCCCTCTCCTCTCCTCTCTTCTCTTCTCTTCTCTTCACCCTCCCTCAACCTCTCGCTCGCCTTCTTTTACCCCACCTCCTCCTCCTCCTCCTCCCTTTCTCCTTCTTCTTTTCCTCGTTCTCTTCTTCCTCTGTCGCCGCCCTCGGCAGTGCACCCACCTTCCTCCATCAACACCCTTTCCCCTCGACCTCTGTCGCCTTTACCAGACGTTCCACCCTCTCTACGCACGTTTTTCCTACGAATATGCGTTCGTGACTGCGCGCGCGTTCACGTACACACACATGCATATACATACAATCATGCTAGACCTCCCGTATGAACATGCTTTTGCCTTTTTCATTCTTAGGTACCAACATTTCAACTGGCGAAGAAGTCGCCATCAAACTGGAATGTATAAAAACACGGCATCCCCAACTTCATATAGAATCTAAATTCTATAAAATGATGCAAGGAGGAGGTGAGTCGGTCTTTTTTTCCTAGTCGTTTATATTACATATATCATGGCAAAATGATTTTATTAAGATGTGTATGATGTTAGAGCTGTCAGGACTTTGCGTTGGACAGCTGGTCGTTCTGGCCAGTGAACCTTCTCTCCCCTCTACTACTCAGTATACTCTTTTCCTTTCCTTTCCTTTCCTTTCCCCCTCCATTTTCTTTGTGTCAACTTTATAAAACCTATATTGCTTTGATAATAATATACTTGTATTATTCTTTAACATCGTATATATTTGTTCTTAATCATTAATAGGATTTTAATGAGTTTGTGATGTGTTATATATCTAATATGTAGATATATATTTGTTAAAGCGTATAATGATAATCATAAAATAATTTAATTTTCTTACATTATCTTGTAGCGATTAGAAATACTTCTCTTAAATCTTTTCAATAGTTTTTATATATTCTAGCATTAAATATATTTTTACTTTGTCGTATGTGCGAATGGTTATAGACATTAATTATGATATTTCTAGTTGGTATACCTACAATAAAATGGTGCGGCTCAGAAGGTGACTATAATGTAATGGTTATGGAATTACTTGGCCCATCGTTGGAGGATTTATTTAATTTTTGTTCCCGGCGATTTACTTTAAAGACTGTGTTACTTCTTGCGGATCAATTGGTAAGCTCAAATATCTTAGATTACAAACCGAAAAACTTATTCTTACTAATTGTATAAGAATGACTTTGTAATATTTAAAACTTATTGTTTACACATGTTCATTCTTAAAATAAATTAACTAATTAATTAAATATTTATTTCTCTTATGATACGAGGCTTCTGTTAATATTTTGATTACACAATACAAGTAGCAATTCTATTAACACAGAGGTCTTTGCTCTCTTAGGAGATAAACCTCTAGACAGATAAGTTTTTCTTTTTTTTTTTTATTAATGGAACGGTTGATTTACCATCTTTATTCCTCTTATATTGTTTTACTATATTATATGATATTAAAGGACAAAGTTCATAAAAATAGTTAATATTAAATGTAATATAAGACGATTATATATATATATATATATATATAAATATTTACAAATTAATATGACAATAATATAAACTGTTTTCTTTTTTTTTTTTATTTGTTTTTCATTAGATAAGTAGAACAGATTATATCCACAGTCGAAGTTTCATCCATCGAGATATCAAGCCAGATAATTTTTTGATGGGTCTAGGAAAAAAAGGAAATCTCGTATATATTATAGATTTTGGTTTAGCAAAAAAGTATCGTGACGGTCGCACACACAAACATATACCTTATCGAGAAAACAAAAATTTAACTGGAACAGCCAGGTTTGTTATTGAGATTTCTAAATTTCTGTATACACACGTATATTTTCTATTTATTATTATATGATTATTAAAAGTTGTTTACTTCTATGATAACAGATATGCGAGTATAAACACACATTTGGGAATTGAACAATCGCGGCGAGACGATCTTGAATCTCTAGGATATGTTCTTATGTATTTCAACAGAGGTAGTTTACCGTGGCAAGGTTTAAAAGCAGCTACAAAAAGACAAAAGTACGAACGTATTTCGGAAAAAAAGATGTCGACTCCCATCGAAGAATTGTGCAAGGGTTATCCTAGTAAATGTTTTATTCATATATTTTTCATTATTTTCTTTTTATTATTTAATTCATACACGTATACATCATTTCTGTCTCATTCACAGTCGAATTTGCATCCTATTTGAAGTACTGCCGGGGACTAAGATTTGAGGAAAGGCCTGATTATTCGTATCTTCGGCAACTCTTCCGGACACTATTCCATGGTCAGGGCTTCACATACGATTATGTCTTCGATTGGAATATGTTGAAATTTGGCAATACCAGACAACCAACGTTGCCTTCGGTACAACAGGGACCTATGCACTCTCAACCAACAAATTCAGCACTGCCATCTGGAACTAATAACGAACAGGAACATAGATCAAGGTTAGTAAAATGATCCAACGATAATATTTATAAAATATGAATCAGTCATAATATTTTTCTCGATCGTTTGTTTTTGTTTTTCAGGCCGTACACTCGTCAGTGTCTGGCAAACGCGTCTGTTGCAGCGATGGGTCCAACAGTAGGAGGAACGTCATCGAATCTGAGAATCATACGGCAAAAGCGCCGCGAAGCGTTGGATGCTCATGGTGACCAGGACAATCAGGACAAGAGCGATCTGCAAGGTAAAATACAATTCTACCAACAATTCTGTTCGATCCAGCAACAGGTTACTGCCGAACGAAAGAGTCAATTAGTGGTCGGCCATTCGCAGGCCGCCGGTAACGATGCATCACGTGTTGTTAATCCGTGTCAATTCAGTACATTTAAGTCGTCACCGGGTAGGGCAGCGCCGGAGATTACATCTTTGGATTTAGCCAACCTTAATCTGGGACATCACGAGCTTGGTCCTAATCAAAGCGACATTAATTCGACGTTACGCGAGTACTATCAGCCAGTGAATAGTCTGCGCGAGAGGAACCCCAGCAGTGCGTCGACTCACGTCGATAAACAGAGTTATTTTTTTCATGGGCATAAAACTAAGAAAGACGTAGATCGTCAGGTCGTGATGTTCGAGGATCTGAGGAATTGTATTTCCGTAGATCGTAGAGTTCATAATACAGAGGAAGGTGGTGCTGCATCTAGTAGTTCAATGAATTGCTTTGGTGGATTGGACGAAGATAAGAAAGGCAAGGGTACACCTGCCGTTGGTGTTAAACGTCTCACTATGGCTTACGAATTGCGCCGTGATTCGGAGAACGTCGAATTTTTAGAAAGAGAGGGTGAAATTTTTAAGAAAAGTAGCAGCGAAATGTTACAAGATACTTCCTCCGGCAGAAGGAGAAACTTTTCTTTTCACAATAAAGAAAAAACTTATAGAAGTCTCGAGTCGTTGGAAAGAAGCGTCGATTTACCAGGTGTAGATGTCAAAAGCTTAGATCTTCTGCCGGAAGAAAGTCCAAAGTTATTTTTCCATGGTAAACAAAGGAGTCTCGACTCGTCGCAAAAATCAAAGAAATCGTCTACCTCGTCGGTAAATAAAACACGAAAGAGACCTAATTTCTTTCAAAGAGTCGGTAGGAGCTTGCATTTTTTACCCAGGGAGCGCGAGAAGTGCCAGGATCTCCTAAAACAGCAGGAGGAACCGATCAGTGAATTATTACAAACGGATCAAGAAAAATGTGAATATTTTTTAAAGCGCCACCAGAAAGACGTAGCTTTTTTTGAGGATACTAATAATACTACCACTACTCAATATAACCTGACCCGTCGTGCTCCCGTTAAATCGAATCTCGGTTTTTTCTCTAAGCGTGATGATAACAACGTTAACGCTCAAACTAAGACGTTCCTTATCACGGAAAATTCAAATAATTTATTTCAAACCGATTCTCTTGCCATTCTTAACAAAGAAGAAGAAGAAGAAGGAGGAGGTGGTGAAACAACTCAGATTGATGAATTCAATGGAAATCATATTTCCACTAATATAGAGGATCATTCGTCCAATACTGAACCAACTCAAAGCAGTAGATTATTAAATCCTGTTGCAAGTATCAATACTCAAGAAACTTTGAGTGGTAATAAGGATAGCTTGGAAATTGGCTATTCGATAAGTCAAATCGGTAGATTGTATTTGCAAACTTTACAAAACGTGGGTCGTTCGGATGTAGTACGTTCTTCAGAAATAGCTGATCTAGAAAAAAGAGATCATTATTTGGATTGGCTTACGAGAGGTGATATAGATTGTCTCAGTCATGGTACAAATTTGAGCGATTCTTTAGGTCATAGAAAGCCACAGGGTAATTTTGATATAATCAAGGGTATTTTACTCGATATATTCGTTTGCATTTGCATATGAGAAATATATCATTGTTTTTTTATATATATATATAATTTACATACGTATATTATTTCTTAATTATGTTAACTTATGGCCACCTCTGACATCACGAACCGAGCGACGATTGTCGATATTTTTTTATGTAAACTTTGAGAAAAATTTCTCATTTTGGAGTTGGTTCCATGATATATATTTATATATTATAGTGAATTTCGTGTGTTACTATCTCCTTACGAGCTATTTGGGTAACATCTCGTCCTATATACTGTCGAATCATATACATACATATATTCTCGAACTCTTATATAGTTTACTTCTACTAATAAGAATATACTGTTGTATGGATCCTTATTTTTTGAACAAACGAGTTGCCTTAAACTGCACTTAGCAGAAGAAAACCGGTTGTTAGATCGAGTTGTGACGTCCCATCCATACAGATGCCTTTTTTAAATATGCATATACATATATAACGTGTGTACAAGCATGTATATCAGATTGGATTATCTTTGTACTTTGTCGTCACGGAATTGTTACTATACTATTTGCCTTAACAGTGATCTCGAGGATGATCGAGAATTTCACTTTCATTTTCTGATCACTTTAGTAAGCTAGCAAACAAACAATCTATCAAACAAAAAAACAAAACAAGTAGTTTATTTCCTTAGTCTTTTTTTCCGTTTGTTCTTTAGGTTTTTAACGTTTTTACATTTTAACATTTTAGTATGCTAGTTTACATAAATATGATCGTATAATTAATATACATACTTATTTTAAGAAATTACGTATATGAAATTAATATATACGTGTATATATAAATATATTATTCTATAAAGGCCCATAAGTGTAAAACTGCGAATATAAAAAGACAAAAAAAAAAACAAGAATATTTTTAGAATAATCGAAATATTTAATCGGATATTTATAAACGAAAGCTTTGTTTCGCGACACTAATTTCATCTTTTTCGAATGAAACTTTTATTTTTGATTATTCTTTTTTTTTTTTTTTTTTATTTTTTATTTTAACCAAATATTATTTTAATCGGAATTATTATAGAATATATAAGAACTAAATGAGAGAGAGAAAGAGAGAGACTACTACTTCTCAGTAGTTAAGAAAATTTTTTATTTGTGTTCTTTCGCGAAAGTTTTTGGGTTTATATTAGTTATTTGATTATTAGTCGATTTTTTTTAAATAGAAAACACTTCCCAGTTTTACATTACTTATTTAATTATTAGTCGATATTCTAATTTAATTTTCTTTTTTTTTTTTTATACGTTCCAATTGACTGAATGAACGCTATAGACTGATACGAACTTACTAATTTTTTTTTTTTATAATATGTTATCAATGATAACTTATCATACAAAACTCTCATAAAATATCGTAAGTTCGTAATTATTATTGTGTTATATATATACATATACACAGAGTGTGATTAAAATCCCGTTGATTTGTTCCTTCCATGTGTTCACAGGTAATTTCATTTGTTAGTAAAAAAAAATGCGAATACGTGTAGACTTAACTTTGAGTCATTGTATAGTTTTCTTTTTAATTTTTTTTTTTGTTTATACAAAGACCAGGTACACACAAAAACACATGATCCAGCTGACAAACTGCCTATATTATTATTTTATAAACGAAATGAGCCTTTTTTAATATAGAATGATTTTTAAATTTTTCTTCGATATCTTGCGCAGCTTAGAAACAAAATGTTGTAAACGTGTTACGGCTTAAATCATTTTCTTTACATACTTTTTATGTATATATATATATATATATATATACGTCTATATATATATATATATGTAATTTATTTCTTTAGCTAAATTATCTTTCACAGTTTAATAACAACACTAAACGTATAACGAAATTTATTTTCAAAGAGTGAGAAAGATAATAATAGCGCATATTCATTATCGCTATAATAATTCGCGTACAGCTCCGAGAGTGAAATTAAGTTGTTTCGATATAGATGTAGTATAAGCGATTGAGTTATGTAAAAGCTTGTGTTCCCCATTAGTCCTAAATTAATAATCGTATATATACATGCATATATTCTCTGAGAAAATATGACTCTAGGCATTTCCTCGAGATTTATGTAAATACATACATATATAAGTGCGTTTTATAAATAATCAATAACGCGCGTTTCATCGGTTTTATATTTTTAATATCTATTTCTCTCATATATATATATATATATATATATATATATATACATCATAAATATACAAAGATAACATTACAATAACTAGACCAGAAATGATCATGCGATTAGTTTATATGCAACGCACACGCGTATCATTCATAAAATATTTACATATTATGCGTAAATGCATACATATATACATTTAAAAAACAACATTAACGTATATATCTATATATATACATATATGGACTATATATGTATATATAAATATTATATACTCACTTGTACACTTGATAAACTGCTAATAATTGTAAAATATGGTATGTTTTTAATCGTTGATAACGTTGATTATTTATGGTGATGATGATGATGATTATGATTATGATTATGATTATGATGATGATGATTATGATGGTGATGATGATTATGATGATGATGATAATGAAATGATAATGATGATGCTACTGCTACTGACGATGATATATTGCAAGGATTGTAACGTGATTTCAGTGTTCTTACCACAAGTTTCATAATGCGTTTTTCATTAGAATTCTAGTTCAATTATTAGATTTTGTTTTATATGGTTTTCATGTTATTTAATTAACAAGTCTTTTTAGAAATCGCGTCGTTTCTTTGGTGAATTGCATCGATTTTTCATTTCCCCAAATACGTCTTTTTGTATCATATTTACGTAATTGAAGATTTTGTATTATGCAAAAGAAAAAGAAAAAAGAACAAAAAAAAAAAGGAAAAAAGAACAAAAAGGTAATTTTTATGTAACAACGTAAGAATTAACCAACCAAAAAAAAAAATAAAAAAAAGAAAGGAAAGACAATGTGTCAAGAAAGACAAAAATTAGTGAAAGGCACCAAAGTTTAACGGGCAATTACAAATAGTGTTTCCTTTGCTTTTATAGCAATTTTGCGAGAAAATTGTTAAAGTTTTGTAGCTTCCTCGTAATTAAGTGATTTTTGTTTACGAAGTTTATATTGATTATAGAATATTGTAAGAGAGTTATTAAGCAAGTGTTAATTCTTTCTTTCTTTCTGTCTTTCTCTCTTTTTTTTTCTTTTTTCTTGTTATCTTTTGTTCTTATTTAAATTTTCATTTTGTTTTCGACTTCCATTTGTGTCATTATATATTCTCGAAGACATCGTTATTAAGTTTTGTTGTCGCCTGCTTTTCCCTTTTCTCTCTCGTTTAAGGAATCGCGTGTTTATATATTTGTAATCGTCCTGAATTTTGCTGATGGTAATGATGATGTTGATGATGATGATAATGATGATGAAGAATGATGATAATGATGATGATGAAGATGATGGTAGTGATGATAAATATGATGATGATGATGATGATAATGATGATGAAGAATGATGATAATGATGATGATGAAGATGATGGTAGTGATGATAAATATGATGATGATGATGATGATAATGATGATGAATGATTATGATGAGAAAGTAGTAAATAAATGTTTTTCCATTCAAGGACTGGTCTTTGTTTATTTATTTCACCATACGACATCGTCGATCATCCTTGTCAAAATTTCTTCTCACTTGGCTTGAATGGAAAAACCCAATAGAGCGCGCGTGAGAAACAATAGTAAAAAGATAATATACATATATATTAACAATATAACAATATTTTTCTAAACGTTCCAATCGATTGGCATATGAAAGAGAGAAAGAAAGAGAAAGAGAGAGAGAGAGAGAGAAAGAAAAAGAGAGAAAGAGAGAAAAGTTTTGAACATACACACGTATAGATTAATACCTATAACTTTTTACTGCGTCATCTATCTCTATTCGTCATTTTCATTTCTTTCATTTTGTTTTGTTTTTATTCTCGCGAATAATTCTATCATACGTTATTATTTTGTGAATCTATGTTTATTTCTTTCTATTTTTCTGATTGAATCTTGAATTTTCCATTTCAATTGCCAAGCGTGAAAGATCGTCCATCGTCCTTCCATCGTCTGGTTGATGGCTATTTGTTATGTATATATATATGTAACGTTATTACAATGTAACGTTAATAAAAAGAAGTATATATATATATGTATTTCTTTTAGTGCTAAAAAATGTCGAGTCAACTTTCATATTTGATAATATTAGATAAAGCTTGAAATAAGAAAGCGTACGAAATGATTATTATCAAATTTTAATAGAAACATATCGAGGAATAAAAGGAAAATATATTAATGTTAAACGTATTTCTCCATATTGATTGAAAATCATGCTTTAATAATGTTTATTCGAAATGATTTGAAATATTAATTGACAATAAATAACGTCATTTGTACGTAGTTTGATTTAAAACACATAGTATCATTTTAATATTGATAAAAATAATATTAATATTGTTCGGCACTATAAGGGATAAAAAAAAATATATATATATATATACAGATTTAATTTATTTTAAATTTCTACGTTTTTCATTAGGTCTCTTTCGAATTTAGTTTCTTAATATTCATCAACCCGATGATTATAAGTATCCTATGACGAATATTGTAATGTTCTTAAGTTTCCGTATTTCAAAGTTACGATTGTTGCAATGATTTGGATAAAAAAAAACAAACAAAAAGGAAAAAGTTAAGCAAAACAAAAAAATTCTAAACGAAATTAATAATATTATATTACGATGATTTTTTTTCATCAAATAGAAATTTTGTCGTTAGTTAAAATTAATCACATATATATATACAAATGTAAATACATAAGCCGATTTACGGTGGGTATATGTATATATATATATATACACTATATACAGACGTTTATAACTTATATTAATTTTAAGATTTGTGCTTTTGTGCAATGTATAACGAGTGTATTCTCTCTCTTTCTCTCTCTTTCTTTCTGTTGTTTTCCGTTTGTTGTTTAATCTATTTACTTCCTTATGATATTATTGCACGTCTGATTACTTTCTTTTTATTGATTTTAAATACAACTTTCTATATTATAGGGGCATATTTGAATTATTGTGAGAGCTTGTGTTTATCTTCTTTCTTTTTTTTTTTCTATTCTTTTTTTTCTTCTTCTTTTCATCAACGACATTTATCAAGATCCATTGATTGCTTCTATGAATTATTAAAAAGTCGTTTGATTTTTTTCTATTTACAAAACGAGACCAAGAGATGATTCTTATTAGAATTTTTTTGTCCATTATTTTTAATTATTCTTCTCATTTTTGTTAGTTAGTTTGTTTGTTTGTTTTTTCTTCCGATTTTTCTTTTTCTCTTCTATCGATATCATTAGTTTTTTCTTTTGTGCAGTGATGATGCAAGTGAATTTATTATTTGTGCGAATGTTTGAACGGATGAAACATGTTCGATACAAGTAGAAAAGCGGCCGTTTTCATTATGGTTTTTTCATGCATTATGTTTTACTGATGCTCTCTTTCAGCATCGGGTGCAGGTGGCCAAGAACGAAGGGTCAGTATGCGGTTGCACCGTAGAGATGCAGCTTCAGCTGCAGGAGAAATGCAGTCCAAATCCAAGTGAGTTGCTATGCCATGCCAATTTTCGCGTGTTACAATTAAGGAATGTTAGGAAAGGAAATGAACGACAAGTGTAACTTATTCAATAGTTCTCTCTCTCTCTCTCTCTTTCTCGCTCTCTCTTTCTC
>NW_014569661.1:253259-258436 GCF_001313835.1 Polistes canadensis | reverse complement strand
TTAAATATATGTATATATATATAAATATTATTTAATTATATTACGTGATAACGTTAAAAGAAAAATAATGTTATTATTTGAGATAGAAATATCTTAAAAAAAAGTATATATATCGAGCTCGTTACACTTGATGTTTACAGTTAGAAATTGCATGAAAGTTGCATAATAGTGAGATTAAGAGCATGTCCAAGTCTCGTTTTATGCAACTTTAGGTTCGCTGACTGTAACCGTAAATGCACTAACTAAATACATGCTTACACATACACATGACATATATATATATATATTTATATTTATTTTCTTGCGATTGTGATGTTCGCTCAGTGGAAAGTTCACTTTTGTTTAGCTTGCACAATCGGCTTCAACGTGACTTGTCTTATTTCAGGGAATCGTTTAAAATCAACAAGTTTGTTATAATATTATTGCGTTGCATCCAATTTTCGTTTGCTTTTATCAAATAAATAAGTCATCAAAGTTTGCTTTCAAATGTACATACATATGTATATGTGTGTATTTACGTATATTTATATATTTGGTAGCAGCTTCTTATCATTTCCAAAATTTCGCTTTCTATATATATAATCAGGTTTTTATTGCACAACTTACAAAGTTTTTTACAATGTCTTATCATTATTTCACTTATATTTATCTCACATTTTTCAAATTTCGCTTTGTAATTTTTGGTCACGTTATCTTGATTCAGATAATCATATTAAGTGTTATCATAAAAAAAAAAAAAAAAAAAAAAAAAAAAAACATTTAATAATAATAATAATAATAATCTTGAAATAATTCTTGTCTGAAAAGTTTTTCTCAATTTACAATGGTTTATTAAATATATACAGTACGTACATGTATATAATGTTAAAAAAAAAAAAAAAAAAGAAAGAAAGAAAGAAATGCATAGAATATTTGTTAGAATTTTGCATGCGCGCAAAACAATATTCTCCGTTCGTATTGGACTATAATGTTCAAAAATTAATCCTTGCATTTAACATATTAACATACACAATCGTTGCTTACAAACAAAACAAATAACAAAAACAATTGCATTTGATTTTTTTAACGTGCTTTTATAGTTTAGTTACACATGACTTGAATCCTCTTTGATTGCAATAAATAAGTAAATATGATTAAAAGATGTTTGAGAGCGAATGTGTTAAGAAAAATAATCGATAAAAGAAAAAATAATAAACAAACAAATATGTAAATATTTTTATTTCTTTTTTTTTTTTATCAAAATTATTTCACAAGGTTTAATATTTCAACATAAAATTAGCATCTTTGTACCGTGGCATGGATTTTTCCTACTATCCTTTCTCCCATTCTTTTATATGTTGGTGAACATAATATAATAAAAAGAAAATTTAACAAAGAAATAGAAAAACAGAACAAAAAAAAGAATGGGTAAAGGAAAAGTGCTGTTTAACATTTGGAAAGAGTTCGTTGCCTTACGTAAATTTTCTTTTTATGTAATCTACAATTATTATATTTATATATATTTACATTTACATACATACATACATATATATTATAAACAAAAATTTAATTTCAAATTAATTTCAAATTAATTTTAAATACACGTTTCTGTCCAAATGAGAAACGACGCCTCTATTGCCTGTTTATTGGGTGCACTGGGATGGTTATTATTTTATTTATTACTTATCGTCGGTAATATATCTGTACATATAAATATAAGTATATACGTATACATAGTAAACTTGTTATTAATATAGTTGATTCATTGTATTTTTGTTAAAAATAATCGAGCAGTTAGCCTGAACGTGTTTTTCAAGCAGGCTTTTATGATTTGATTAAAAACAATGAAAAAAGAATCACTTGAAGCACAATATTCGATCGGTAACAAAATTTGGGGTACAGTTTTATATATATATTTTATATAATATATTTTACATATATATATATATTTAAAAAAAAAAAAAAACATTATAAAAAAGATTAAGTAATAGTAGATTCTAGATTTTCCAAAGCCGGATCTGGATCTTGTCGAAATTCCGCTTTATTTGTTGTTTCATTGACTTTTTTCAGGTAACCGAAAGCTAAGACACTAATTGTAGATCGCAAAATTAGGCAAAGAGGCGGCGAATATAAACCTGTGCCACGGTAAAGGACAATGGCCGTGACAAACCGATATATAGAGAGTGGGGAGAATAAAAATAAAAACAATAATAAAAAGAATGCACAAAAGAATTTATACAAAAAAAAAAACAAACAAACAAATCAAAATGAAAGAAATATGTAGTCGTTAAAAAAAAAAAAAGAAACAAAAAAAAACAAAAAAGAAGAAAAGAATCTTTCCGCTACTTGCTGCCCAATTTATAATCCTTCCGTTCATTTTCTTTTTATCATCTCTCTTCTCTTGCTTTCGCAAACAACATCACCGCGTACGAACAAACATATTTCAAAGTCTTCTCCTATTTCCATCATCATCATCATCATCCCCTCTCCGTCGACCTTTTTTTTTTAAGCTCTTTCTCTCCGAAGTTACGTTTATATCCCCCTCATTGGTTTCCAAAAATAAAAGAAACAGTTTAATGTATTTTTCATTTTTGGATTCGTGGAAGAACCGATGAGTGGATCGTGATGGAGGAGATAAAAGTAAAAAAAAAAAAAAAAGAAAAAAAAGGAATGAGATAGGGAGAGAACAAAAATAATAAAAATATAGTTTTGTAAAATGGAAAATATATAAAGAAACAGAGAGAGAGAGATAGCGAGAGAAATAACAAAATTTATAGAGGGCAGACATTAAAGTCCGACTCCTACCCTCTATAAATTAGAAATAAAGGAAGGAACAAATGAAAAGGGTAGTTTTAAGCGGAAAGTATTGTTGAGATAATATTTGGTCAATTACGATGAGGACGGTGGCGCGCTAATGTCGCTGTTTTGTGTGTCTTTTGTTTTGGAAGCGCCAATGCGACGGCAACGATCCCACCCCTCCTGGTGGTCAGGCGGGCAAGCGTTCCACACAACAAGTGAACCAGCAACAACAACAACAACAGCAATAGCAGAATCATAATCATCAACAGGATCATCAACAGCATCAGCATCAACAGCGACGTCGAGGTGATGCTGCTTGCAGTAATCGTCGACAAGCTACGTTCCTACACGGTCAACAGCGATAGGCTTCTCATTTGTCAGCAAGTGAAAATTGCAGTGTCGTTTGGTGTTGTACGGTGACAACAGGAGAAATAGAGAATTAGAAATTTTTCAAATGAAAATAAGTATGGGAAGAAAGGATAAAGGGATGAATGAATTAATATGAGAAATAAATAAAGAAATAAATAAATAAAGAAAGAAAGAACGAGTAAGAATCTAAATGAAAAAATAAAAAAGGGGGTACTATTAAAGAAGAGAAAAACACAACACGCGCTTGCTAAATCTTTCTATAATGAGCGTTTTGTCAGAAGCTGCTTTATCTATATGTAAACATCCTTTTTTTTTTATTATTACTATTATTATTTTTTTGTTGTTTTTTATTTATAGGAGAATGGAAAGAGAGAAAAAACATCGTATGTATGTGTTGCTGTTTTTATCTATGCATGGGAGCATGTATATATGAAATACAGAGCAAAGATAGCCAGAGAGAACGAGATGATGTACCCCAACAAATCAAGCATGAAAGAGAGAGAAAGAGAGTGATAAAGAGAGAGAGAAATGGATAGAGATCCCCTCTATGCGCTTTCATGCAAAGCAAAGTGAGAGAAAAATATTGGATAATATTCAAGTGCGTTGTTGTTGGTTGTGCGATGGTGTGATAGTAGTGGTAGTGGTGGTGGTGGGTGTGGTGGTGGTGGTGGTGATGGTCTTGGCGGAAGTCGATTAGCTTTTTTAAATGAAAGGAAGAAAGAAAGTCCGAATATATACATACATACGTGATGTACTAGTAGTGATTTTCTATCGTGGGCCGTTCGTTAAAGCGTATACGCGTACGATATTATATAAATTACATATGTAGAGTGAAGTTATGATGAGATCTATAATAAATTGAACAAAAAAATATTCACTCGAGACTGAAAACATTTAAAAAAAAAAAGGAAAAAGAAGGGAATGGTTTTTAAAAAAAAAAAAAAAAATGTGAATGATCAAACAAAGTTGTGTGTAGTATGCGGTGTGGTGCAATTTTTGGCACATATCCTGAAAAGAATAATTTTGTTTAAAGAAAGAAAGGAAGGAAGGAAAGAAGAAAGAAAGAAATCGATTGTTTCATTAAATAATTCTCTTCTAACGGAAAGAGAAAATATGCAATATGTGTCTAAAGTATAAATAAAAGTGTTATAGTATGCTTGAACGATACAGGCTATGATAAAGACGCAAATAATAAGTTCATATACATCACACACCGATTCGAATAAACGATAAGGACGAAAATGTTTTGTTTTACATTTGTAAACAGTAAGTAAGTAGTAATGTATTCGAAAATTGTAACGATTAACAAATGATTGACAAAAAAACTTGTCGTTAATGCGTTTATGTACAAAAACGATTCGTTTGGTAACATGATATTTTAACGAGGTAACTTTGACTCTGCTTTGTTAAAATCACAACGATGATGATGATGATGATGATGATGATGATGATGATGATGATGATGATAATGATAATAATGATGATGATTATTATTATTAATCTTTGAAAAATCATAATATGATAGATCAAAATATTAAAAAAATATTGCTATTATATTTCAAGAATTTTTTTATTTTTGTTCAATTATATTTTATAATTTGTCGCAACTATACAAAGCCAGAGATCCATTGCCTACCGATGAGAGTGTTGTTGTATTGTTTGATTCAAGATGTCTACGATGACGATTTTGTGCGTTTTAAAAGAGAGAAAGGAAGACAAAAAAAAAAAAGAAGAAGAAAAGGATTAAATATAATAGAAATATAGAGAGAATAGGAAAAATTGTAAAATATGTAGATTAATTAATAATAATAACCTATCGAATTATAATATGTACATAGATAATGAAAAAGTCCATCGTTAATCCGAAACGATATTTCGAACTTTCGACAAATGTACGCGCGAATTAAACAAAAAAAAAGAAAAGTATATAAATATGCGTATCCTCTCTTCTCGGGCGTCGATTAATAATAATAATAATAATAATTATAATTATAATAATAATAATAATTAATAATAATTAATAATAATAA
>NW_014569661.1:247355-252339 GCF_001313835.1 Polistes canadensis | reverse complement strand
TATATAAATGAACTTTTGCTTAATAAAAGGGAGTGTGAGAGGGAGGAGGGTTTAATAAAAAAATGATGTAATAAAAACTGTGATTTGTCTTTGAAATGATCGAAAATAAAGATGTCATAGAAGAAGAACAAATAAAGTCAAATAAAGTAATAAACAAGCAGGCCCTGTCTCTTAAATACGCGTGTCGTACATGTCTCTTCGTGTGTATTAACGTGTTTGCACCAAATTGTATGAGTGTGTGTGTATGCATTTTATTTGTATGTATGCATGTTGTATGTATGCGTCTACATAAGTACGTATGCGCGCTTTTGTAGTATCCCGTGTGATGAAAAAAATATGCAAAGTTTCGTATGTCGCGTGCGCAGTCAATAAAAAAAGAAAAGAAAAAAAAATAAGAAAAAAGAATATGATTTATTCGAACTAGAGGGAAAGAATAGAATTTAGATTCTTATGGTGCGAACACGACTCTCTCTGCTGGTTGTCGTTATATATATATATATATTGATAAAATTTTGAAGTTACATACACGAACACCATTATTATTAATACCGATTGTTTATAATGATATAAATGATTTCAACGCATTTGTCGAGAATGATGATAACTATTGTGTAAATTCGGTCGGTATTTTGCAAAAATAAAGGATGACAAATTAAAATAAATAAAATATAAAGTAAATTAATCGAGTCTCGAGTGTTGAAAATGAAATAAGATATGAAAAATACAATGAAAATGAATGGGCATAGAAATGATAAGAGATGAAAATAAAATAAAATAAAATATAGTAATAATATGACAATATGAGAAAAAATAAATTACAAGAAGAACAACGTAAACATATATGAGAGTTTTAATTTCTTCTTTTTCTTTTTCTTCATTCTTTTTTTTTCTATACCCACAAATATACACGTATTCCTATATAACATGTTAGATTACTAATAATTTGACTAACATTTCAATTAACATTTCAATTTTTGTTCATAAGTTAAATAGGACATCTTAATTTCGTTAGCAGAATACCGACTCGATGCATAATAGAAAAAATCATTCGGAATATCATTGAGATATATGTATATATTTATTATTTTCATATAATTTATCCGTCGATTATTATTATTACACATACAAAACAAGTTCCTCTAATATTTTTAAAAAGAACAAAAAACAAAATCACCGAAATTAACAGAAAATGAAAGAACGCCTCGTTAAAAAATTGAATCGGGATGAAAAAAAGAAGACAACAACAAAAAGTATCAAAAGTATTAAATATATTCAATAGCGACACGCAGCAATTATTATTTTACTTGACGATTAGAAAATTTTCCCTTACGTTCGTTAAAGTATGTGTGTTTCGAAAAAAAAGAAAAGAAAACAAATCACGAAGGGACGTAAAAAAATTCTTCCTCTTCGCGAAGGAATTCGAATTATTCCTGGATTCCCAACCTACCTAAAGGAAAAAGACAAAATAAGATGTCTTTGAGAAACCAAACGTTGAAGAAGTCTTCTCTCTCTTTGCAATCAAAATCACGTTCTCTTTCATAGCCTATTTATCCTTCCCGCAACTCCGTACTACGCGTCTCGAATCAAATATGCAACATAACGTATACACCATCGAGACGTGACATACAGAGGAATGAACAAACAACTATAAGTAAATACAAAAATACAAAAATACAAATGAAAACTAAAAGAAAAGGAACGTAATATAACACAAAAGTTATTTATATATATATATTTATATATATATATAAATATGGATTGTGTACCAACACGTCTTTTTCTATGTATTTTTTTCTAAGGTACTATGATTACCACTATTATTACTATTACCATTACTATTTACTAATACTACAACTACTACTATTACTACTATTACTATTACTATTACTACAATTATTACTACTACTATTATTATTATTATTACTACTACTAATACTTGCTGCTGCTACTTCTAATAATCGTTAATATCTTGTCTCTACCGTATATTTGAATCGTTCGAAATTCAATCTATTAACACACAATCTTGTACAAATATAATAGAAAATGGAATTCATCGGCACGCCGAGAACGAACCAATAGATTTTGTTTTTTTTTTTCACACGATTATTTTACTCTTGTCTATACTCAATCTCTTCTTTTTTATATAAATGAAAATCTATTTTAGATTTATTTTTATATTTATAATATAGTATACAAATAATATATTTAGTAACACATACACTCGTTAGATCTTTTATAATCGTATTCAATACATTTAGAAAGAATCGGTAATTACAGTAATTTTTGATTGAGAACATTTCTTTAAATGATTTATTTATTCCGTATCTTCCAATTATATTCATTTCTTCCTTGGAATTAATTTATCTTCCGGATAAATTGAATTCATTAATACATCGTTGTGAGACAATACGTTTATCGATCTTATTAGTATGATCTTTCTCTTATAAATTTGTATAAGTTACATATTTTGGAGTTTTTTTCTTTTGTATATTATTCAATACATTAATATATAAAAGTTTCGTTCACATAATTTCGTTAAAAAGAATTTTAGTAATATGGGTTTAATTGAATCAAACTTTTCTTGCGACTGGGAAGAAGAAATCACTGCCAAACGCGAGTTTAAAAGTTTTCATATATTCTTATTTATATTAAATTAATCATTGTTCTTTAATCTCCTAATCGTTTCATCTTTATGGCTTGCCATTATAGTAATCATCGACGTCACAAATAAGAAAAATGAAAAATAATACGATAATTTTGAAGGTTCTTCTCGGACTGACTGACAGAATGAAAGGATGTAAATTGTAACAAAAACAAACAAAAAAAATGAATGAAAATGTTTCCTTTCGTTGGGGGAGGATTTTTATTTAAAAATTATTCGAAGTCTCGTTCCGTATATAAATATAAACAATTAATCCTTTCTGCATTTTAATATTGCACATGCATTATTAAATAAAAGTATATAAGAGAAGACAAAAATTAATTAATTCATTAATTAATCAATCAATCAATCAAAATTGAAAGACAAATTTGCACCGATAAATTCGAAGGATCAATAATTAAAAATAGCGCATTATAGAGTAAACATATTACATATATATATATAAACAAAAAAAATATCAATATATAAATGAAACAAATGCGATATTACTATAGTCAAAACGTCATACAGAACGACTGCCAATGAAATTTAAATTCAGAGAATCCCAAGATTTTCTTAAAAGTGAACGATGAATGAAATATAAAAAAATAAATCTTATATTATTTCTACCCAATTCAAAAATGATGTACCTAATTTATCGATTGGAAAAATTGAAAAAAGAAAAGAAGAAGAAGGATAAAAAATAATGTTAAAAACCTAAACAAAGTAAAGCAAAAAACGAACGGTTTACATATTATTATTATTATTATTATTATTATTATGTAAATACATGAATAGAAACAATTTCGATGAAAAAGTGATATATGATGGGACGGGGGGGGGGTTACAGCCATAAAAAAAAAACTTATAATTGTACGCGTGTGCGAATTGCGAGAGAAAATACGAAATAAATTGTGCGTGAAGTGAGAAGAAGAATTAATAAAAGAAATAGTAAACGAGAGAGATAGATAACATAAATAAATAAATAAATAATTAATTAAATAATTAATTAAGTAATTACAAGTAAATAAATTAATATAAGTAAATAAGTAGTATAAGTGAGTAAGCGAGAATTTTAAATGTCCGATATGCTCCGAAAAATATGAAGAATGAGAGAGAGAGAGAGAGAGAGAGAGAGAAAGTTCTAAGTTGTCTGTAAAACTGTTTTTGTGTACTATATGAAGAAAAAAAAAAACAAAAAAGAAATGTAAATGGTTGAAAGTATTTTGAAGACCATTGCCGAAAATCGTAATGAACGACGAAAATGGGGGTCTTCAATTCTCTCATCTCATTTATTATTATCACTTGTACATAGTTCGTTTACGCTCGATAAGTAAACATTGAGTTTATTAATAACCAATGCATTAATACAAAATTTTCGTACAAAACGCGAAAGGAAAACATTGTTATTTCGTTCTAGTTGAATTCATTTATTTTCTTTATTTTTTCTCTCTTGTATATCGACGTAAATAATATGTCTAATTATTTTAAAAAAAATAAGTAGCTATGTTTGTTCATAATTTCAATAATTTGAATACTTTAATTTTAGTTAAGCATCTCGATATATTATTGTTTCTTCTTCTTTTTTCTTTTCACGTGATTATTAATGAAATTTGTTCGAAATATTTTAAAGTAAATACAAAATTTTTGGATTTTATAAAACTTCATATTAGTATATTGTAAAAGTATACTTTTGATTTAAAAAAGTTTTTAGCTTTGTCTATGATATATATATATATATATATTTCAATTAAAATTCAAGCATTTGTATCAACTTTTTTTTATAGTATTTTTTTGTTTTTTTATTCGAGCGTTAAACGAATGTAAAAAGTATTATATATTATTATTATTAATAATAGAAAGAGAGAGAGAGAGAGAGAGAGAGAAGAGAGAATTGCTTACACGGCAATGATCGAGAAAGATCGTGGTTAGTGTGTGCTATCAAATGATATACATACATATATATATGTATATGTATATATGTTTGTGTATCATTTACCAAGTTTATTCATTTTCATAATCGTTAACTCGTGCGATTAATTAAAAGTAAAATTAAATCTTGAGAGAAAGTGTAGGAGGAGGAGGGTTCATTTAATTCGTAAGAGATCATCGAATTCACATATATTATTGTGTAATGCTTTTGTGTACTACGTTCGTGACGCTTCGTGAAGTTGTTTTTTTTTTGTGGAAAAACAAAAACAAACAAAAAAAAAAAAAAGAGAAAAAAAAAAAAAAAGAGAGAAAAAAAAAAGAAAGTAAGAAAGTAAGAAAGAAAGAAATAAATAAAGAAAGAAAGAAAGAAAGAAGAAAACTAATCGAAGAAAAAAATCAAATATAAAAAGA
>NW_014569661.1:236572-247061 GCF_001313835.1 Polistes canadensis | reverse complement strand
AAAAAAAAAAAAAAAAAAAAAAAAAAAAGAGAAAGAAAAAACTGTGCCGGGGTAAATTATTTTCCAAAAATATTTACGATTATATTTTCGAATAAGAGGGAATAGAGGAAGGGGGGGGCAGGAATCTAATTGCAAGTTTACAATTTTTCTTGCCGCCTGCTTTCGTTAATTTTCACTTGATACGATTGACTAAAAACAGAAACAAGAAGCAAAAAAAAAATAAGAAAAGAATAAAAAACAGAAACAAGGAAAAGGATTTAGAAAAGAAATCAAAAGGAAAAAAAGAAAAAGAAAAATACGAGAGCAAACATATTTTTTAAAAATATAACAGACGATCGAACAAAACAAATTTGTACGATTTGTTGTGTGTTATTCTTTTAACATCTTCCTATTTCATGTTTAATTAATAACGAGGACGGGGTGAAGGAACAAATTATTATATTATTATTATTTTTACTTTTTTTTTTCTCCTCCCCCTATTCTTTCTTTCTTTCTTTTTTACTTTTTTTTTTTTTTTTTACTGAATAGATATTTACTTACTGTTCTTTTTTTCTTTCTTTTTTTTTTTGTTTTGTTCTATTTATTTTCTTCTTTAAATAGTTGGTACATGTATTGTACTTACACATATTTGTAAATGATTATACTACAGTAATATACATACTTATACAATTGAATTTTTATTTTACATAGTACGTAAAGATTATAAACTTTTGAATTGGTTAAAGAAAAAATAGAAATTGTATGACGACTTCTTTTTTTTTTTTATGAGTTTTACAATTTAAATAAGGTAATTTATGTTGCTAAAAATCCACCGTCTATTGGTAAAGTTATTCCGTTTATCATTGAACTGCGATCACTTAATAGATATACTATCGCATCTACGACTTCGTTGACTTCTAAAAATTCAAAATTGAATAACAAAAAATAAGAAAATTTGAATACCTTGACCTGCAGAAATAAAACGAAATATAAAGTGTTTTAAATAATATTGACTCAACTGAACCGGTTACCCTAAGTTTAAAAACAGAACGGAATATTTATATTTTGATGAAATTGATACAAAATATTAATAATAATTAAAAAAAAAAGTTAACATTTTAAAATAAAAAAATTAATAGTTTTGCGTGAAGTGTTATAGGAAAAAAAAGAAAAATAACGTCTCATAGACGTTATCGTATGCCAACGGGTTAATATACTAACTTATATAATAATATATGGGAAGAATAAAATCATAATTGAATGATTAACGTTTAGAGAATAAAACTAACCTGCGAATCGACCTAATGGAATTTTACTTATCATACTCGAAGCTTTATCTTTGTCGCTCCATCCTAATTTTCCCATTTCTGTTAGAACAACCGTAGGATTGACAGCGTTCACTCGAATATTAAAAGGACCGAGCTCGAGAGCCATTGTTCTAAACAAAAAATATAAAAGTCAAGGGAAGGGATTATTGTAACGTGACGAGAGTAAAAAAATTGTATGGGTTTTTTGGTTTTTGTTTTTAATTATTCGATAATACAAATTCAAATAAATAAATCAATACTCTATGTAATAATACTATTCAGGGTTAAAAGTTTATCTATTTAATCTGGAACTTTATCGTAAAGCGGATAAAAACTCGACGGTGGGGGATCGGTATCGAATAAAATATTTTACTACCAGTCGCGGTTAAAATATTTGAACTGAATGTAATTTTTACACGAAATCAAAAATATTTTACATTTAATTCTTCAATCAATTTTATTTTAAAACTAATTTGAAATTTGTTGCTACTTTGGAGATGATTGATTGATAAAATAACAATATTCAAAACTAATCTGATTAATTTATATTTTACTATATTAAAATCATGATTATTAAATATACAATCTTAAAAAGTTAAATTTAAACTTTTTGAAAATTCACAAGTCCCGACTCGGCAATTTATATTTTTCGTGTATTAATTTGAATTAAAACAAAATATTGGAGCACATTATCGAAGAACGATTAATTCCTGATGAAATATTTTGAAAAGAAGAAAAAATAGGAAAAGTTTTAGTGACTCGTGCAATTGTGACAAACCCATCAATTTTTTTCGTATTTACAGTTAAAAAAAAAATGATTTCAAGAGGACAATTATTTGTATTGGATGAATGTATATTCGTGAATATTTAATTTATTTAGAATCAATCATCTATTCTAATGATTATTATTGGATCACCCAGTATATAATAAAAAAAAAACATAAAATGTTCTCACTTTGTTAACATATCGACGGCCCCTTTGGAAGAACAATAAACAGCATGATCCTTCAATGCTGCTTTACTTGCTTGGGAGGATATATTGACGATACTACCACCAACATTTCTTTTGATCATGTTATTAGCGACCACTTGAGAGACGTTCATAATGGCTTTAACATTGACGTTAAATACTAAATCAAATTCTTCCGGTGTTGCATCCAAGAAAGGAGATAAACGAGCTACACCAGCATTATTCACCAATAGATCGATCGGTAAAATGTTTTCAACAGCTTTTCTCGTTGCATTCCAATCTTTAAGATCAACGCATACTGGTATGATCTTTGGATCCTCGACAAGTAATTTGTTTAAATTATCACTCGTTCTAGAAAGAGCTATAACTTCAGCTTTATATTTGGACAAACGTAGTGCTAAATTTTTACCAATTCCTATGATCAAATTTTATCTTTTATTTTTTATACAGTTAATATCAATTTTTAAATGAAATATATAATGGCAAGCAAAAATAATTTTTGTCAATAATGAAAATTTACAATTAAAATAGTAAAAATAAATGATATTTATATCGTGACATTGAAAAAAAATAAAAAGAAAATATAATAAAATGTATATACGTAATTGCATGAAATTACAATATGGTGGTCTGCGTTTGGTAAACAAAAAAATAAAAATAAAATAGAGAACAATTAATTTTATACGAACAATTTTATATTAAGATATCATATACTTATTACATTTTTTTTTATTATCATTTACACAAACATTGTAATATAATTTTATTCTTAATTATCAATCGATTAAGAATCAATTTGTTTGATTAATAGGTGCTAGAAGAAGTAAGAGAAAGAAGACGACGCCGCGTAAAGCTTTGAACGCGAATTAAAAAAAATATATATATATATATATTAAAAGAAAGAACAAATATACCTTGACCAGCACCAGTGACGAGAATCCGCTTGCCTTGAAAACTAATATTCATCGTGATTTGCTAACTCGACGAGATGTTGTGCTGCACTGTTTAATCAAGAAACTCTCGACAATGATTGTATTTTGTTGGATGTACGTATCAGATTAATCGCTGAATTAAATACTTAACAACACTTGTATCAATTTGTCTGATTAGCAATAGTTTGGATCATTGACATTTTCTCCTATAAAATTGTATCAAAATTAATAACATTTATAAAAATAAATTTAATCCCAACGAGAGAAAATTATGATTATTATTATTATTATTATTATTATTATTATTTAATTTAATTTTGTGTGCATGTGTGAATATTCATTTTGAACAACGTGTGATCTTTTTTCTTCGGATAAACAAAAAAAAAATGTATACTAATAATAAGTAAATAACTCACATATTATCTCGTGAGTGTTATCTCATGAGTAAATGTAATATTTCACTCTGAAGTTGCTTCAAAGAATCAGTAATCGCGTATTTATTCATGAATTATTAACACATACTATACATTATATTATTCAGATCAATGCGTTAACGCTTACTGTATCATAATAAACTTCGATTTCGATAGATCGATCAATCGATCGAAAAATTTATTCCCAATACATTGAAAACTTGTATTTGATTAAAATAAAAATGATTTAATTGTTTATTGCATAATCTTAATGACTCTTAGTCATCGTGCATTATCTTAATAATATCTAACATCTTATTTAAATCTTTGATTTTGAATGATTCGATTTTTGAAGTGATATCGAGATTGTTTAGCCTGCCATCTAGCGTCCGAACTTATCAATTAATATCATCAATTTATATCAGTTGATAATGTTCATATGAATGAAATAATAATAATAAAATAAATAAAGAATAAATAATCTAATTTAAATATACATATATACTATATTTTGTGTTATTATCGTTAAAATATGGAGACATCTGATGCTATATAGAAATAAAACTTTATATTACATTTAACAATTTACACTCATTGTCAGCCATTACAGTGTATGCAGCAAACGTTTTTATTCGTTAAAAATGCACACCCAAGTGTACGTGTGTGTATGTGTCATTACACATAAGTTCGTATACCGTAGTAATTTAGATTAATATGTAAGAATTTTTCATTTTAAATAGATAAAAATATTTGATGTTCTTTTTGTGTGCGTTTATGTTCGACTTACTGTTCGCTAAGTGGATAGATTGTAAATTTTTGTAGTGGATTATTGTAAATAATAATGATTAATACTTTTGTTTATTTTCAATAAATAACTTTTCGAAATATTATATCAATGAAATACAACAAAATATTGCAACAATTTAATAAACCGTAATAAAAGTCTATTCACATAGACAAAATTTATTTATCAATTTGATTAAAATCATTTAACAGTTTTAAACTTAATCCATTAGTAAACAATAATATAATATACTAATTATTTGTATTGTTATTATTATTATGTTATGATATGATTCTATTTTAATTAATATACTTATACATGAAATTGTTCTCTTAATTATTTATGTAAATCATATCGAAACTCATAAGAATATTTGTATTTTTACACATTAAATACGAAGTAAAAGATGAAATTATGTGATTTTATGCTAGATGCCCTTGGACTCATGACTTAAATTCTCTATTCTGAGTGTAATATCGTCATACGATTTTACGGATGGTTGATTTAAATTTTCTTTTACAGGATGGTGCTTCGCTTGAAGTATTTCCGTGGCTTGTTCACTGATTTCATTCCAAGCAAACTTAATGTCTTTTTCTTGACATAACGGACTGCATATGCAAAAACGAATGATATATTTATCGTTTAATGTAGCGATAATAACAAAAATGCGTTTCCTTTCAGTCAAACGTTTAACAAGTTCTTGTGTCCAATCATCCTCTCCCTGAAATAAAAATAAAAATTAAAATTAAAATTAAAAAAAAAGGAAAGAAAATGTGTTAAAGTTTTAATTTCTCTTTGGATTCAAAATTAAAATATGTCCACAGTATTGTCCTGGACTGTCGTAAAAAAGCAGCTAAAAAAAAACGAAAAGAAAAACTTAGAAATCCTAATTGTACTTGTAAAAATTAACATTGTCGATTGTCCAGTACAAATTGAATATATTTTACGTAAGATTCAAATCCGCAGTGCGACAAAATTTAAATCATATGATTTAAAAAACTTTTAATTACTCAATTAATGATAATTCAAATTTTGATAATGTGAATCAAAGTAAAACACACAATTTGACAATCAAAAAAGTTAAACGAATGTGATATTTTTTTTTTGGTGCGAGAAAAGTAAATAAAATTTATAAGCAAACAGTTTAAAGGAATAAAAAAAGAAAAAAAAAACACAGAATGAAATTTATTGCTCTATACTGAAACATCATAATTTTGGTTAATTGTTTCGAAGAATATCTGAATAATTTATTAAGTAAAGACGACTGTTAATCATATCTGGATGACACGAAACTACAATATTTTATCAATCACGTGAGGTAATGTTCAACACGCTCAATATTTCATACCTTTAATCGGAAACTAATTAGACCCATACTATTCGTGACAAGTTCAAATCTTTTGTCAGATTCAACGTATTTAGCAAATTTATTTGCTATTGATACAGTATTTCTTATGTGTTGTTGCATTCCTTCTATCCCATGAAGACGTAATACAAACCAAAGCTTTAAAGAACGGAAACGACGTCCTAATTGTATTTGCCAATGCTATAAAAAAAAACAAAAAAGTATAATTACATCGTTCGAATTTTGTAAAAATAATTGAAATGATAATTCACATAGAAACATACTCTAAATTCAGGTGTGACACCTTGTTTATCGTGTGCCAAATAAATTCTGTCAACGTTCATTGCCTCGATGAGATATTTGGAATCTTTTACCCTAAAAATAAATTATTCGTCATTTAAAATATATCTTTTTTTGTATTCCTTTTTTTTCAATAACGCGTAATTTTCTTGCATATAATTTGCTTGGCAAATGAAGATATTTACCACATTGCAGAACAATCAAAATTAACGAGCATCCATTTATGACAATTAACGTTAAATGAATCAGCGTAATGAACACCTGTCATCAAATGTCGATATTCAGGACAAACAAATGCAGCACCTAATTAAATAACAAATTATTATTGAATTTAATTAATTGATTTACGATACGATATTGTGTACGATCATGAAAATATAATTATATACTGACCTACATATGCGGCATCAACATGAAGCCATAAATCGTATTGATTACAAATAGGTCCTAATTCATCTAAATTATCCAAAGCACAAGTACCAGTAGTACCCAAAGTTGCACAAACGAAACATGGTATAAGACCGTTTTCTAAATCATTTTTAATTGCTTTTAATAATGTATCACCACGAAGGCTTCCATTTTCGTCTGATGGCAAAAGTTTCATCTGAACGGTGGCTAAAAGTCCCGCTTTTTCAACGGACGAGTTTGCCTGATCTAAAATATTAATGAAAATATTTCGTTTATTTTAATACCCCAAGTTAATTATTGTCAGTTTCGATTAACATTTAACAATATCAAGAAATATAACTAATCAAAATTTGTTAATAAATTTCAATGATAAAAATCGAATAATCAAATTACCTGAACTATAAGCTACTAATTTGGATCTAATCATGCCCACATCCCAATCGGGATGAATACTTTTCATACGTCGAGTTATTCGATCTTTGGCAGTTATTAAGCAGATTAATGTAGTTTCACTAGCGGAACCCTACGTAAATTGGCAAACAATGTATTTATATTATAAATGATGTCGTTAATGTATTAATATATATATATATATATAAAGATTAATCAATTAGTCATATTTATAAATTAAGAGCTGATCATTAATAATCAACAAACTACAACAACGGCTCGTTGGTCTAGGGGTATGATTCTCGCTTAGGGTGCGAGAGGTCCCGGGTTCAAATCCCGGACGAGCCCGTGAAATTTTTTTTTTTCTTACTTTTTCTTCCTTTCTAATATTTAATGTCTCCTCAATCAATTTTTTCATTAACAAATTTAGTTTTCCTACATAAATATTATTTAATTGAATTTTTAAATCTTTCGTAAATCCATTTATACCTTACGCTTGCATTCGTATAATTTGTAGCAATGCTTTTTTATATTACTTTCAATATAATTTGAATGTTATTTATTTATAAAAAAAAAAAAGAAAAAAAAAGAATTAAACACGATGAGAATTATAAGAGAAAGCCAATTAAAAGAAAATTTATTATTTACGATTTATACGATGGTCAAAAACTAGCCATAACATGATTTAATTATTTAAACGTTTATACACTATAAATATCTTTTTACGTTAAATTATTATGTATTGATTACAATAAACATTCGCGAATAATTGATTTTTTTTCTTTACAATGTTTTCAGTAACAATTATTTCTAAAAAAACAAGAACAGAAAAAAAGTTAGACAATTATTACCTGTATAACACCTCCTCCGGAACCATTGCTACAATTTAAGAATTCGGATGGAAGATTTAACATTTTTCCAAGCCAATTTAATGTGATAACTTCTAATTCTGTAAAAACAGGTGAACATATCCAAGAAAAACCAACGCCTCCTAATCCAGCGCATAGCAATTCACCAACGATGGATGCATACGATGGGGCAGCGGGAAAATATGCGTAAAAATGAGGTGAATGCCAGTGTGTCATCTTAAATAATACGACAGAATATAAATACACATATATCATATACAAGTATAACTGTGTATATAAAAAATACATATACATTTTGTACTCATACAAAATTAGATACGTTCTTTTTTTTTTTTCTAACAGGTATAGAGTCGATACAAATAAATTATCCCCTTGCAAATATTGTGACAAAAAGAAAAAATATTATTTTAATATTATATATTTAATTTAGAAAACTGATTATATAGATACATCCGCGTGTATTATAAATTTACTTACTTACCCCAGGTAGAATTACTCTTTCAATATCTTTGAAAACCTCTTGCCAAGTCTCAGCTTTTACAGGCGCTTCTCCTGGTATCATTTGACTGAGATAACCAGGTTCAACGTTAGGAAGTACAGGTCTATCTTTCAATGTTTTAATATAATTCGCAATAAAATCAATCGTAGTTTTGCCGAAATCAAGAAAATCCTTGTCGTCCATCCTTGCGATAATTTATTTATTTCTCTTCCGTTTAGATCAATTGGTTGACTGATATATTACAGTTAAAAATTATAACAATTGAAAATTGAATGAACTCTTTTAAAATAGCAGTTTTGTAATTTCTTTCTTTATTCTATTCCCTTTTTCCACACCTGTACTTTGTAAATTATTAACTAAACTCAAACGAACAGGTCTTTATACATCGATATAGTTAACTAAGAATGAATTATTAAATTTGACTTGATCAGAATCGTACGTACGATATTTAATTGTACATTGCGTCGAATTATTTTTTCCGTGGCGGATGTTTGAACGCGCTTGTCGAACTAACAAAGATTCTTTAAGAAATGACTTCTCTTCAGAACTGCCACGTAAGGTTAAATGCTTATACATAAAGAACTTTCACCTGCTTTCTCCGCAATTATTCAAAATATTGGTTCGTCCGTAATAAGAAAGATATTCGCAGAACTTCAATTTTATTTTATTTTATTTTATGTCTCTCTTTCTCTCACATTCTTTCTCTCTCTCTCTCTCTCTCTCTCTTTCTTCATTTATCTGTTTCTACTATTTTCTAGTTAATCCTCTATAATATATTTTTTTGCATACAAACTCTATTTATTCTATCAAACTATTTTACAATAACTTTCTATATGTAAATTATATATCAATTAAATATATTTTCATTAAATATTTACATATATGTGATATCCGAAAAATTATTAATTAAACTTTAGACTACATATTATTGAGTTCAAATAAATGAAAACGGTCTATATAAATTTATGTTTCCGAATGTTTGATTAAGTATATAAATTGTTTCTAAAGGTATTTATAATTTATTGTGACAATTATATATATAAGAAATATTCGAAAATTCCTATCTCCGAAATAATGCATATTTTTCTTTGGTTTTGGACATTTTTGGACCCATAAATGTAAAGAAAACTAATACCATAGCGTTAGCTGAACATCATTTTACAACAGGACATAATTTTAAATTTGACGCAGCAACTATTTTAGACTTAGAAGAAAATTGGTACAAAAGAAATATCAGCGAAATGTTTCATATTTCAAACGATAACACGATAAATTTTAGAACTGACACGAATAATTTAAATCACATCTATAACGGAATTTTTAAAATTTAACGATAATAAATCGAACATGACAATAGAGGACACCTTACATTGAAGATATCTAGATTAATAAACACTAGTCTCTAGATTGAAACAGTATTGTTGAGAGTTCAAATCATAACGATTGAATATTTAACGAAGTTTAGATGTTTTGTGCTTGGAATATTAATAAAAAGAAAAATGTATGTCTACACAATAAAAAAATGACGCTGAACTGCAAGATTAAGGTAACATGTTAAAAAAATTATTGTATGAGTCTCATATATGTTATAATATAATAAAATAAAATTTCCAGTTGCTGAAGAAGTCCCAATAAAGGGACGAAACGTCCAACTTAGTTAAATTAAGTTCTACTTCTTTTTATGTCCAAGTTCCCTGTGATTCCGTATTAAGAATTATAATTTTGGACGAGAGAAATAATTAATTAAGTTAAGAATTTGATTTACAAATTATCTTTTTTCTAAATTTTCATTAACATTAATTCTAATTTATTCTAAACTTTCGCGAATTACGCGAATACAACTAAAAGTGAATTAAATTATGAATTTTGACAATTTTGATAAGATTTTAATTTGATAAAAAGAAAACGAAAAAAGAAAATAAATATTTTGTCCACACCTAAACTTACGTAAGAAATCCACAGATGTAACTTTTCTTAGAAATAATTGTGTATAGTCATCAATGACTTACAACCGTTCTTATTCTTAAAGTATTAGGTACTAATACTGACTATCGGTAATATTTATCACTCACTCTTTATATACCTTCAGTTCTCTAGGTTTTTGGTTTGCCTGATTGTAAAATGACGTAGATAATTACTTATGTTGTATATTTTCTCCTTCTTCCTCTTCCTTATTATCTTTCTTCTTCTTCTATATTACATATATTAGCCCAGTCAATAAGAGGTGAAAAAAAAACTTTCAGGTAGAAGTTCTCGACAGTTTGATACAAAGGTAATTCGACGTCGCTGAATC
>NW_014569661.1:207445-234472 GCF_001313835.1 Polistes canadensis | reverse complement strand
GAGAACTTCTACCTGAAAGTTTTTCCTTCACCTCTTATTGACTGGGCTATATTAAAAACCTTGAGTAGATTAAAAGCATTGTCTGTATTGAAGTAAAAACAAAAAATTTACTTAGTAAGTCCTCTTATTTTATATTCCAAAACATTTTTCGACAAAAACTTTATGTTAATATTTCAAATAAAGAATCATAAATAAATGACGAAATTCTTCGTAGAAATTTGAATAAACATTTAAATAAGAAGCAGCGATTTGAAATATCACGCGATAGAGATCATTAATCAAAATTTTCTTATTATTATCTCAATAAAAAGGACATTTAAGGGGTTACATGGGGTTGAGACTTTAAAAAAAATCTTTTTTTTTTTTATTTTTTTAAATTCTACAACTTATCTAGAATGTTGTATTTAATTTTGAAGTCGATAGGAGTAATAGTTTAAAGGATAGAGCCTTGAGAAGTTACACTCTTTAATGGCTCTTTTATCAGCATTCAAAACTTTAAACGCGTTTTCTAAAGTCGGTTGTCAAAATTTGTTTTTTTTTTCATAAAATCGAATTTGAAGAAACCAAAATGTGGTGCAAATTGTAGCGAAATTTGAATGTTCTTCATCAATACTTATTCACTAAAAGACCCTATTTTTTCCACTGAAAAACCCCCACCGTTTATGAGTTCTGCTGTCAACGCGAAAACACTATTTTTCGGTGGGGTTACCAGAAATAAAATCGCAATGGCTAAATTTACAATATTTTTCAACCAAAATTTCAGAAAATGTTTTTTAAATATGTATCTTAAATGTTATAAAAAATTTGAATAAGAATTCCTTTTTTTATATAGAAAAAAAAATTGTTTAAAATATGCTATTTTTTCCCGGTGTAAACCCATGTGACCCCTTAAGAAATAAAAAAGACTTCTAATCTGTATCTCTGAAAATTATCAATTTTAAATATATATCCCATTTGTTATATTAAAAGTATAAATTGGCATAGTCCCTGAAAAAAATGTACTATGATCTTATTCTCGTTAAAGGAATGAAGGGTTAAAAAAAAGAAA
Organism: Polistes canadensis; assembly: GCF_001313835.1. NCBI lineage: Eukaryota > Metazoa > Arthropoda > Insecta > Hymenoptera > Vespidae > Polistes > Polistes canadensis. The sequence goes on along the minus strand of NW_014569661.1, from coordinate 233,424 downwards.
AAGAAAAAAAAAATTATGTTCAACGGGCTCGTCCGGGATTTGAACCCGGGACCTCTCGCACCCGAAGCGAGAATCATACCCCTAGACCAACGAGCCATTTAAACTGCGCAATATATATTTATTTATTTGTAATAAATTAGATGGTTCAATAAATATTTTGAATTTTGTGAAAAAATATTAAAGACAAAATTACTTTATTTCAAGGGACAAATATGATGGCAAAAACACAATTTTTTTTGTAAAATTACTTTTCACGAAATTTCTAAATCATCGATATGCTTCAAAATGAAAACGAAACAGTTTTGTTATGAAAATGGAGTATAAGAGTTGAATATTTGAAAATGTCTAAAAATAATATTTAATCTTAATATATACACCTGTATCTATATCATATATCTTTTTTTGTAGTAAACAACATGAGAATAAATATATAAATACGCCTACATAGTAAATATTTCATGAGTAAAAATACGAAATTATGTACATATATTATTATCTATAAATTTGGAGGATATTTTGTTATTTCTAACTTATATAATTACTAGTACAATTAAAAAATTATAAAATATCAAAAGCCTTTAATTTCTCTTTTAATAAATTAAGTTAATTAAAAAAAATAACATTATTCAATAGATATAGAAAAAGAATAAAAAGTTAAAAGTTTCAAAAAAGAGTTAATAAAATTACTCTATTAACTAACTAACAATTTTTTCACGATCTTCCAAGTAACCATTTAATTTTTGTTCCCCCTTTATTATTAGATGTACGGTCCATGAATCACGATATTTATATAATAGCGTAAAATATTATTAGTTTATAAAAAAAGCCGTTCACACGCACACTAGCAGAGAAACATACGATAGCTTGGTGATAATCAAGGTCGAGCTTTGTTAAAATGAACCTATATTAATTTAATAATCAATAATGTAGTTTACTATAAAAATATATATAATGTACTTTAAATATAATATTCTTTATTTTTTTTTAAAAGAAGAAATCGTTTATTGATCATGTGAGTAGTTTTACATTTTTGTTAGACGAAATTGAGTATCTGATTATTATGTCGAATCAATCTCAACAGGGGGCGTAGCTCAGATGGTAGAGCGCTCGCTTAGCATGCGAGAGGTACCGGGATCGATACCCGGCGCCTCCACAGATCTGTTAATTTCTTTTTTTTTTTAATTTTATAAAAATAGAAAAATATTATTGTTGTATAAAAAATATATATTAATTCTCTTCATTTCTACAAATCTTCAATTGATTCATCTAATTTATTATAGTCATATTCTGTTTGACTCATCAAAAATTTGCACTATTGCAGGGAGGGAAATTCAATGGTTGAAAGAATTTTTTCTCAAGGGCATTTTTTTACGAGATTTTTTTAAATTTAACCTATATATTTGATGTTTTTTTTTTTTTTTTTAATGTAACTATATATTTTTTTTTTGCAATATTCTTCCAGAGCATGAAGAAAACAAATAAAAATGATCTCCATGACCATATCATACTGATCGTTTATTCTTGAGATATTCATATATATAGAAAGATAATTACTGTGTCCACCTTGAATCTCTGTTATTTGTAATAATGTAAAAAAATGTTTGGTAAAGAACTTGTATTGCATAGAAGAGGGGGGGGGGGGGGGGCAAATTGTGATGCCAATTTTTTTCGTGTGGATGGAAGTGTAGAGGAGATTTCAAGGTTACCTTCATTTCTTACAATTGGAAACTTTTTTAGAAAGTTTCCTTTTTTATTACAGAAGATATACAAAATTATGACCACTTACGTGAATGCTATTATTATAATAGGGCATAACAACGCATAATAAAATATGTACATCGTTTATCGCTACAAGTATTACACATTTGCATGCTAATATAATAGTAGAGTCAACTGATAATAAGACATGTACAAATTTTAGCGATACGAAAAGTTATTTTTTTACTGCAATTATTTAAAAACGATACATATTTTATGAAAAAAAATGAAGATAACTTTGAAATATCCTCTACGCAAAAGAAATAGGCATCACAATATGGCCTATTCTATGACAGCATTGATTGCTGTCAATAACAGTCAATAACAATGCTGTCATTGCTGTATAGCAGTACTTTATTGATTGCTTTTCGGTATTACAAATAGTTTAATATACCAATTACAGATCTATACGAGACAGAAATGAAAATAAACAATTAAAAAACCATAAAATAAATTAGTAATAAATATAATAAATAAATTAGGTGGAGTGATCACATATATTATGTATTCTTAGATTAAAAGCGATGAATATTTTCAATATTTTTTTCTTTTTTATTATATATTTGTGTATGTTTAATTATGTACGGAGAAAATAAATGTAATATATATTTAAAAAAATGAAAAATATTTAATAATTTATATTAAAAAATCCCCGTTGCACCATCGGCGCCGTGGCTTAGTTGGATAAAGCGCCTGTCTAGTAAACAGGAGATCGAGGGTTCGACTCCCTCCGGGGCCTTGATCGTTGTAGTTCTTTTTTTTTTTTTTACACGCTTAATTTCTTTTAACTTTATATTAGATTATTCAGAAAATATATCTTGTTTCCTATATATATTGTGTTATTATAAAATATCTAGTTTCTTTTAATCGCTCGTATGCATATACCATGTAAAATGTGATAAATTAATGTCTTACATAGGCTAGTATATTTATAGGTTATTACGCCTTCTTAGATTGGCAGTACTGTTGGAAATTGTTCTGAAGATATCTCCACCATCCTTAGAAAAGGAAAGGAGGTTGACGGCTGTTTATGATAAGTTTTTTTATATTGAGAAGAAATTTATATATTGTGTTTGTGCATGGAAGAAACAAAATCAATTTCGTGATTATCTATAAGGATAGATTAGTATTATTCTACGAATAATGTCTTATAAAAATTGAATCATTGTCATTTTAGTATTGACCGCACCCCATTGACGTTTTTCATTAAATTATACGGGGATATATTGTATTATATTATATTTATTACTTATATCAACTTATATATATATTTATATATACAGATAGATATACATATATAGTATTAAACAAAAAATGACAGTGGTGCATAATTTGGGTGTTGATGTTATAAGTTATCATGCTTGGAACAAAGATAGAACAGGTATGTCTAGATAATACTTCTAACTTAGATTAAGTATGTGTTAAATTAATTTTTTTTTATACAGAAGTAGCAGTATGCCCAAATAATAATGAAATTCAAATCTACAAGCATTCCTATTCAGGATGGAAATTACTTGATACGTTACAAGAACACGATATGCAGATTATGGGTGTTGATTGGGCACCTCGTACTAATCGCATTGTGACCTGTTCTGCAGATAAAAATGCATACGTTTGGACGCAAGGAAAAGATGGAAAGTGGAATCCTGCTTGGGTTTTATTAAGAATAAATCGGGCTGCCACATGTGTAAAGTGGTCACCTTTGGGTATATTATTATCTTTTAAAATGTCTGTCTCTCTAAGAGATAAAATTTGTATCTACTGTTGTGATAAATTTTTTATTTTACAGAAAATAAATTTGCTGTTGGTTCTGGAGGCAGGGTAATAGCGGTTTGTTACTTTGTATCAGAAAATAATTGGTGGCTATGTAAACACATAAAGCGTCCTTTAAGATCAACGGTAACAACAGTTGACTGGCATCCGGATAATAAAGTTTTGGTTGCTGGATCAACGGATTATAAAGTTAGAGTATTCAGTGCTTTTATTAGTGATATGGAAGATGCACCAGGAACATGCGCATGGGGAACAAGTAATACCCTAGGCACATTATTAGCTGAATTCCCTAATACAAATAATGGAGGTATTTCTATGAGTATAATTATCAATTACTAATTTAAAATATATGTTGCTTTTACATAGATGTTGCATTTTTGTTAGGTGGTTGGATACATTCAGTTGCATTTAGCCAATGCGGTAATAAAATTTGCTGGGTAGCACATAATTCATCTATATGCGTCGCAGACGCTTCAAAAGGCAATGTAGTTTATAGGCTTTATACTGAACATTTACCATTTTTAAGCTGCATTTGGGTCGGTCCCAATTCCATTGTGGCCACGGTAATCCAGTCAAAACAAAAATGTTAACAATGTATATTGTTATAACACAGATTAGAAATAATACATTTTTTCCTTAGGGACACAGTTGTATGCCTATGTTATATTCTATCGATGACAATGGACAGATTTACTTTGTATCGAAATTAGATAACATGCAAAAAAAGGAAAGTGCTGGATTGTCTGCCATGAGAAAATTCCAGTCCTTAGATCGTCAAGCACGAAATGATTCTAATGACAATGCATTAGATAGCATTCATCAAAACACTATTAACTGTATTCGTCTTATGTCGGATAATGAATTTAGTACAAGTAGCCTAGATGGCCAGTTGGTCATTTGGGATTTGAAGGTATCATATATATCATATTTTGAGAACTACACATAATTATTAAATACATAAATAATGATATATTTTTGTAATAATTTTAATCTTACTTTCTGTGTCTCCGATTATGAAATATTTGTGAAATATAAAATAACAATTGTTTTTCTTTTTCCATTTTGTAGTCTTTGGAAAATTCTATTGCTGGACTGAAGATAGTTTAAGGAATCCTTTTTTTTACAAAACCGAGGTTAAAGTTATATGAAATTGAAGAGTGTATAATATTGAAATAAATCGTACATTAATCCTGCTAATTTTATTTTTGCTCCTGTTCAACTGAAAACTTTAATATGCGATATTGAAATACATGAAAATGTGTTGTAAAGTGCATTATCAAAAAGCAATAAACAACAAATACAATTATTATTGATATGTGATATTGTTATTGATTTATTAATAAAAATTAAAAGTATCTCATTAATTGATAATTTGTATCAATCTTAAAAGAGGTAGAAAATAAAAGGAGGAAGGGGGATAGTTATTTAAGTGTTATTTACATATAAAAATAAATATTAGTTAAAGAAAAAAGAGAAAAAAGGACAAATTTCCAATTGATTAAAAATGTAATGTTTGTATAAATTATACAAACATGATAATATCGATTAATTTATTTTGTGTGAAATGTAAAGTAAATAATATGATTATATAATTAATCGAATTTGAAAAATGAAAAAATAAATTTCTCTAGTTGGTGGTATCGAAATCTATCTTAAGAAATTGTAATCAATGGCCGTGTTATAATATCCCTTATAACGTATAGTACCGTAGTTATTGTCAGTTACAATGCATTGAACATGGCGGAAGTCACGGAGCAGCAAGAGGATAGCCATGTCTCGTGTAAAATCTTGATTATCGGAGCGGGCATGGCAGGATTGTCTGCTGCAAATCATTTATTGAAAAATAGTGAAACAGATTTTCTTATTGTTGAAGCAAGGGGACGTATAGGAGGTCGAATCATAGCAACACAACTTGGTATGGTTGAATTAACCTCTGTTCTAATATATATTAACAATCAATAAAAAGTCTTTTACTATTGTAGAAATCTGAATTACAACTAATTTCGAATATTGATTATTACAATTTTGTAAACTTAACTATTATTTACAATAAGTATAAATATTTTATGTGATTTTATCACATCATACTAGGTCAAAATATATTGTTTTTAATTCTTAATGAATAATACTAATTTTGATTACTGATCTATTTGTTTTACAACATATTAATTATTGTTGTATCTTATTTTGATAATATACATAATTGTAAAATAATATAATAATGTGTTACGTACTTTCGAATATATACATATATATATATATGTATATANTATATATATATTTATGGGTGAAATAAATTTTTTTAGTTTCCTTATATTTAAATGTATATATAAATTATTTTTGTATAATTTCAATTTAGGAAATGAAAAAATTGAACTTGGAGCAAACTGGATTCATGGAGTTTTGGGAAATCCTCTTTTTGAATTAGCAATGGCAAACGGATTGATAGATATCATAAATATACCCAAACCACATAAAGTTATAGCTGCGATGGAAGATGGAAAACAATTATCATTTCCAGTTTTGCAAGAGATATATGAAGCCTACGTGTGTTTTTTAAGACGTTGTGAAGAATACTTTTTAAGTGCTTATAATCCCCCGGATGGTATTAATAGTGTTGGAGCACATGTGGCGCTTGAAACTGATATATATTTGTCCTCTCTACCAGTTGAACAAAGAAGAATAAGACAGTTACTTTTTGATTGTTTGCTCAAAAGAGAAACTTGTATTACTGGCTGTGATAACATGGAAGAAGTTGATCTTATGGAAATGGGATCTTATGCTGAATTACAGGGTGGGAATATCCGTCTTCGAAATGGATATAGTGCAATATTGGAGCCAATAACAAAACATATACCAAAGAACTGTATACTTACTAAACATGTTGTTACTAAAATTAGGTAAATTATTAGATACCTTTTATCATTAATATTTATGATATATATATAATCTATTATTATAATTCGAATCTTAACTGTGTTGCATAGCTTTTATGAGTATTTATTTAGTTGAATTTTAGTCTATTTAAAAATTGCCTTTTCCTTTTTTTCTAATAAAATGTTTAATTTAGCTTTATTAATTTTTTTACTTTCGAATGTTTTAACATTAGTTATATGCTTATTATATTATTAATTTTTTGCATTTTATTTTAAATATTAAATTTTATATATATAAATTGTTATATAGTATACTATTTTTTATTATTAACTATAAGGATGATCATTATCATTGCTACTTTTTTATTGGCTTTGAAATGATTTTGTATTATATATTTTTAAAAGTATCTTTTTTTTAATTTATTATTTATGTGTTTATTATATACTTTTAAGCAATACAAATGCATATGTATATTATGTTAATTGTCATGCATACACGTGTAATAATCTCACACAATGAAGTTAATTTATAAAAGTTAAACGATGTTTATATGCTAATCATAATTACAGATGGCAAAAACAGGAATGTGAGAATGAAGCATCTGATGTAGCAACAAATAGCTCTAGTAGAAATAAGGTTATAGAAATTCAATGTGAAAATGGAAAAATGATAACCGCCGAACATATAATATGTACATTGCCTTTAGGAGTACTTAAAAAAAAGGCTAATGATATTTTTGAGCCACCCTTACCAGATAATAAACTCCAAGCAATAAATAGACTTATGTTTGGTACTGTAGATAAAATATTTTTAGAATACGAAAGGCCTTTTTTAAATCCTGGAATATCTGAAGTTATGCTTCTTTGGGATGATAGAGGATTGTCAGAAGACGACAGACAAGATTTAAGTAAAACGTGGTTTAGAAAAATATATTCTTTTATTAAAATATCAGATACACTTCTTCTTGGTTGGATATCAGGAAAGGCTGCAGAATATATGGAACAATTAAGTACAACCGAGGTCTCAGAAGTATGCACATCAATTTTAAGACGATTTCTTAATGATCCCTTTGTACCAGCTCCTAAGCATTGTTTACGTACCTCTTGGCATTCTCAGCCATTCACATGTGGTTCTTATACAGCTATGGCTGTTGGAGCAAGTCAAGTAGATATCAAGAGTTTAGCTGAACCATTGATACTACAAGATCAACCTTCCAAAATTATGATAACATTTGCTGGCGAACACACACACTCTTCGTTTTACAGTACTGTACATGGTGCATATTTAACAGGCCGTACTGCAGCTCAATTGTTATTAGAATCAAGAAGAAGTGAACAAAATCATATAAGTCTTAGTTGTGAAAGTACTAGTGATCTTAGCTCATGGATTCAAGGAATATCTTTAACTTAAAATTTAAACATTCATATATATATATATATATATATATATATATATATATGAATATATAGCATTTTGTTTCCAGACAAAAGCATTTTGTGTATTGCTTGAAAAAAAAACTAATCAATACTTAGCCATTTATGACGAAGGCGGATTAATTAATAATCTAATACTTCGGAAAAAAAAAAAAACAATAATTAAATAAAATAACGATCTTAGTTATGATTCTAATCTGTGTGCATGTTAAACAATTTTGAAATGGTATAATTTCAAATTACCAGCCTTATCTTTCTCAACAAATTATTTGTTAATATTTATTAATTGATCGACAAAAAGATGCATGTCACGTTTCTCTTTTTGAAAAAAAAGTGTTATGTTTTGTTTGTACTGTACAAATATTAAAAAAAAGTGATATATTTAAAAGAAATAAATTATAGAGCGTTTTTTACGCGACTGATTTAGAAATATAATGCACAATGTAAATTTTATTGATTTATAATCAGTTACTAATGCTTATTTATTAGAACATTTTATCTCGACGTTTTCTCTCTTTATTTTTTTTTAAATAGTAGTATTTTGCTATAATAATTTTTATATAATTAGATAATCAAACAAATTTTATTTCAAACTATTTAAATAATATTAATATTGTATGTATGTACAATTGATGATATAGAATTTTTATTTTATTAGTAAATTGATTTAAGAAATTTATATATTACTGTCATTCCCGAAGTATTGAAGATCACCATTACAAACTTAATAGCGTAATTTATCATTGTAAATTATTCCTTTCATATTAATAGCTGTTATTTTGATTAAATTTATTTCTGTGTTCGTGTTGGCTCGCTTATGAACAATGTTAAAAGATCAAAAATATCTCTCTAATAAAAGAAAATTGCATTTTCATAGTATACATATATATATACTATGGAATATATAGTATTTATATATACAAATCAATCATAACGATACACAGTTTGACTACAGAAAATTTTGTGCCATATTGTGTTCCTTTTCATTGTGCCTATATTTGTAATAGAATGAAAATATAAAATGAAACAATGAAAGATTAAAGAAAAAAAAAGAAATAATGAGTGAACAATTGTCAGGCGCGAACAATTTGGCGAACATAAATTTTACTGTATTTCATTAAATTTCAAATCACGATTAAAATTTTTATTGAATAATGTACATTTAATTAAATATCATGTATTGTATATATAATAAAAAAAGATTATTTGTAATATTATTATTTAATTTCTCTATATGTGTATACATGTGGATAAAACGATTACGTTTATGAGATATAAAAATATTTATTTGCGTATCAACGATTGCCTTTCGATAAATAATGTTTTATTTAATGTTAAGATTTTTTTGTATTCTCTGTAGTAAAAAGATAACAATTATAATCATATCGATTTGGAATAAATATTTTTGAAATATTACTAACAAAGGCTTCATCAGATTTTTAAAACTTTACATGGGCCATACAATGTGCAAGTAGTAAGACCCAATATTCAACCGTTTCCAAAAAAAAAGTGAGAAGTTTAGCATGCATCCTTACTTATCTATTCGTTTCATATTAGATAGAAAAATAAATTTTTTAGAGTTTAATTAAAAGAAAAAAAAAATTATAGAAAAAATTTCAATATGTAAAATCCTGAGCCTAATATTCGACGGTTGGTTGAAAAGTTTTGAGCCTAAGACGAGAAGGACTGAAAAATTTTAAGCTTGAGATGAGGAGGCGATTTTCTGATATTTTTTGTCTGCTAATTTAAAATACTATTAGATTAATTTGAAAAATATTTAGTTAAAAACTCTACATATTTTAAAAATAAACATTATTTATTCAGTTGGTAAGTTACCGACTGATAGTAATCTACCAATAGTTATTATTTACAACCATACAATTATATTATTTTTCTAATTGCGATCTATGTACAATTATATTTTATTATGTGTCTAATATAATTTACATTATATCTATATGTATAAGTATATTTTTTATGTAATAGAGAAATTTGTTACAATAAAGAACAAATTTACCTTTGTTAACTTTGTTTTTTTACCTGTATGTTACCTTTTAATACATGCTTCCAGTTAGTAATATTATATCTTTGAAAAAAATTATATAAAAGCCTTATAAACTGATAAAAAATGAAAATTTTAAGAAAAACTTTGTTACTTTCGTTTCTTTTTTGAATTTTCAACAGAAGAACATAACATACATGGAGATTGCATGATTTCGTATGTTACTTCTTTGTGCATCATGTGATCCTGTTACAAATGTAAAAAATGGAGGACTGGTTTGAAAACCGTACATTTGAAATTTTAAACGGGCAAGCATAAGATATCAGGAATTGTAACGTTTCTGCATCCTATCTCTTTATTCATCATGCGATTCTGTTACAAACTTCGATTTGTGGAAGGATTTCTTATCGAGTTCGTAATTGGAAAATTTATATATAGGAAAATATAATTTATTATAAGATATCATAATTAGAAAATTATTTTGTTAAGGATATTATCATAACTACTAATTATTAATATAATAAATTTCTTAATGTTCATATATTGTTCTTCGTTGTTTGGAAAATTTTTCATTTAAAGAAGTGAATTCGCCATAGTACGTTGAGATAGGATAATTTATGGTTTAATCCTCGCCCTATGGTTAATCACCATTAATAATAAGACGGTGATTATAGAGAGATCCATTAAAATTAATTCCGATATTCCATACTGGCAACCCCCATCACCATCGCAAAGTTCACTACTTGAAACTTTAAAATCTGCAACCCTTCACTTGTTCAATTGTAGGAAGGGTGGCATTTTATTACTACCACACGCAAATCATCAATCGTCAAAGTCGACATATCTTGCGTGACCCTGTTACAGAGGGGGCAAGCAAGGGTTAAGATGATCGATAATATATTATCTATGTATCTTTTGTATTACATATTCATTTTATTATATTTTTCACCTATATGGCTTGTAATTTCCGTAAAGGAAATATTTCTTCTACTCTATTCTCCATTAGACTTTTTATATGACAAAGAAAATGTAATAAATAGATGGATGGATGCAAAAAAAAAAACCAAAAAAAAAACAAAAAAGAGGAGAAAAATTTACAGGAAAAATACCAGAGGGCTCTTGTGTATCGCAATGACGAAAAATTTACGAGTTACAATAGAAATTTCCTAGTATTTTTAAATCGATAATCGGTCTAGTTTTCTTACAAGATGAAATTTCTCGCGTGCGTAATCGACCAATCTATAATTTTTACCCCAGTAAAGGAGGTCTTTACTCGGTCGGTAATTCATATAGCGTGTCAACCGGTCGACACACACGGCCATTTAATTTTTTTCATTCGATACACTAACTACTACTCGTAACAATCGAAATTGCTAACAACGGAAATGATCAAATTTTTTTCACAACTAATGACAATAACGATTATTATTATTATTATTATATTATGACTAAATAAATCATTGACAATTGATATAAATTCAAATCGTTAATAATAAATTCATATAAAATCCTATCTAAATGAACGAATCTCGTTATTAATTTTACTACAAATTACGACGAACGATATTGACGAGAATTCGATTAAACAAATATCATGAATTATTTCATGAATGGATAATTGAGAAACGGGCATTTGACCTTTCGATCATTTTCCTCTCTGTAATCTAATGAAAATATTATTAAAGGTATGAAATAATTGTGAATTAAATTGTTCGAGTTACGTTAATATAACGTTGCGATATATTTGGTGTCATGTAATTATAATTATAATAATAATAATAATAATAATAATTAAAATAAAGAAATTAAATAAACAAAATTATATTACCCATAATTACTGTTTCAAATTTAAGAGAGAGAGAGAGAGACAGAGAGAGACAGAGAGAGAAAGAGAGTGAAAGAGAGAAAAAGAGAAAGAGGGAAAAGCAAAGTGAGAATGAAAGATAAAACGATAGAGAGAGAAAGAGTATCTGGATCAACAAGTGTCGAACTTCCCTCGATGTGTGTAAGAAGAGCAAAGAGGAAAGCGGCACGCACCACACCACACCATTCGTAGTTATATTGATGCCAGTCGGGTTGCCGGTAGCGCAGGCGCGAAAACGCGAGTGGATTGTAACGCGAACGGGCGGGGGTTTCACGACGAAATGGTCGATATTTTAGCTATAGTAGGCTATAGTGGCGCGAGGTTCTTTCCCGAGGCCAGTCCTAGTCCAGAGTCGTCTCTCTTTATAATCGTCGCGAAAGAAAGGCTCGCACGCACGCATATCGAAAGAACAAAAAAAATAATATATATCGAGAAAGAGAACGAACAAAAAAAGAAAAGAAAGAAAAAACGAGAGAGAACGAGATAGATAGATAGAGAGAGAGAAAGAGAAGGGAGAGAGAAAGATAAAAAGAAATTAGAAAGGAAAGAAAAAAAAGGGGGAAGCACTGACAGCTTTGACATAATAACTGTCAAATAGAAGAAGAAGAAGAAGAAGATATATAGAAGGCAAGTAAGGAAATAATAAGAAGAAGAAGAAAAAGAAAAGGGAGAGAGAGAGAGAGAAAGAGACAGACAGACAGACAGACGGACAGACAGACGGACGGACGGACAGATAGATAGAGCGCATGCAAAAGGGCTGATTGTCGAGAGATACATCGGCCCTCCCTTTCTGATCGTAATAGATCGAACGAATCTTCATCGAGATTCGTTGTCTTTCTCTTTAAGTAAAGTGGTGAAACTAAGTGCAAATACTGTAAGGCCTGCTGAATCCTTGACGTCAGAGCAGCAGCCCCGTGTGCCGTGTTCAAGGATACATCGTCTTCGTAAAAGGTACGAGCAACTGATTATAATACTACAGTGTGTATACGTTATCATTCTTTTAATTTTTTGTCTTTTTCTTCTTCTTCTTCTTTTTTTTTTTCTTTTTTTTTGTTACACGAAGAATTGAAGAGAATGGTGGTGCGGAAGGAGAGAATTTAGTTATCGAAATGACTTATTTCGTGTTTGAAGGAAAGGCTTGTCGATAGGCGTGCTTATTGATTTCCCTCATTCTCTCTCTCTCTCTCTCTCTCTCTCTCTCTCTCTCTTACTCCCTTCTCTCTCTCTCTCTCTCTTTCTCTTTTTATCTCTATCTTCCCCTTCTCTTTCTATCTTTCTGTCTGTCTATTTATCTATCTATCTATCTCTCTCTTCCTTTCTTTCTTTCTTTCTTTCTTTCTTTCTTTCTTTTCCTTTCGTATCTATCTTTCTGTTTCCCTCTTTTCTCATTTCCTTATTCGTTTCCTCTTTTATTATTCGTAACTATTAAAGCTGCGGGTACGTTTACTTGTTCGTTCGTTTAGAACAAAAATGACCCCGTGTTTTCCTTCTCCTCCTTCTCTTTCCTTCTCCTACGTGGCGTCCATGTTTGTTACTTGCCAGTAACAGCACGGACGAGGTAGAAAGAGAGAGAAAGAGAAAAAGAGAGAGAGAGAGAGAGAGAGAGAGAGAGAGAGAGAGAGCATGATAAACGTGTTAGAAAATGCAATCTCTTCGCATGATTAGAAATTTTCGATTAGTGTTACGTTATACGTATCTGTAATATTCGTATTTGAATTTGAATTTGAATTTTATTCTTTTTTGTCCACGATGTCATTGCTAGTCGAGATTAAAATGGGAATTAAAAAAAATAAAAAGGGCAAAACTCGATAAAGTCCGTTTCCTGTTGGCCTGCTTTCCGTAACCAGGTAGGAAGGTCGCCCTTGTAATTATAACTCCGGATAATCTGAAAGCCTTCTCCTTCTTTTTAACTTTCCTTTGTTTTTCTTTTTTTTTTTTTTATATTACATCGTTCCTCCTTCTTATCCTTCCTTACATTCTTCTTCGTTTCACTTTTAACTTTGTCGCCATTTAACGAGTACGACGAACTTATACTTACTTATATACTTACTTGTCATCAGCTGATCGATCGTGTAATCGATAATTTGACAGTATTTCTATGACGTTTCATCATATTGTCCGATATTTAATTAAATGTTACATAAGAAGTCTAATCAACGTTACAACAAAATTAATTGGTTGGATAGAAAATTAATAGAATTTCTGAGTTATTATTATAATCCATATCAACGTTTTTCTATTTCTATTTCTCACCATTCTTTCATTCCTTGATATATATATATATATCGGTTTTATTGTTTTTCTTTTATATTTGTTATATTAAATTATTAAATCAAAATTAGGTGTCACACTGAAACCTATACGGAGGCTCCATCTTTCGTTGGTGCTTCCACAGACTACTGAAATCGAAACCGTATGGGTAGTATGGCCCGTCAGGGGGATGAGAATCGATCTTCCAAAAATATTTCATACCTTCCTACCCCTTACGAATCAACGAGCTTCATCAATACTGACATGTATACATTTACACTGTATATACACGTCTATACAAGTATCTATCTACTTGTATATATGTATATCTTTCTTTATGTATAAATATAGCATTATTGGAAGTAAGGATGAATTGTTTAAAAATGATTCAAAATGATTCTTTTTCCTTTTTTTTTTTTATTATAACAAAGAAAATATTGATTAGGTTTGAAAAGAGTATTAAGAGTATTAATGGGAAAGTGATTGAAATCGTATTTATGTTAGATATATATTATTTATTATTATTAAATATTATGAAATGATTATTATTTTTAATTAATAATAATAATTGATTTTCTCAAATAATTCGAGTAAATTGAAAGTATCTCAATAATATTATGGTTATCGGGAATTTGTCATCTATCTATTTATTGAATGTTAAAACGATTTATCGTTAAAGGATTCGAACAATGCCTTTTAATTAAAAGTACGCTCATACGTCTCGTATAATTTGCACATTATCATAAAATATTTCCTTCTAACGCAAATGTTTATATATACGTGTACATGATATGAATATGTAGATAAACATACGGAGTCTCGTGTATATATATATATATTCATTTTAATTAGACGTTGAGAAAGAATTCAGTTAAATGATTCCATTTTAATTTATATTTACACCGTTGTAGATAATTATTTATCGAGTGTTTAATTATTATTGCATAGATGCGATTAATTTGAAGACTTAATTAACTGGTTTATGAATGAAGATAACACTGACGATAACGTTTAAACGTGAACAAACTTGAGGGTAGGAGTATTAATAAAAAAAACTTTTTCGGTCCTCTCTCTCTCTCTCTCTCTCACTCTTTTCCTTATTCCAATGATAAGAAATTACATTAGTTTCAAGAGACTTTTAAACTCTCAGTAAATTGGATCACGGAAATACGTTTTTGTGGAAATAAGCTTATGGGTTTTGATATAAAAAAAAAAAAATGATCATTCTCGTCGTTAAAATTATGTCCAAAATAAACGAATATATTTCTATGTTGTATGTTTTATTCAAATTATTATTACTACGTATAAGATTACATTTTTAATGAAGTAAATTTAAAGGAACATCATTTTTTTCTTTTTTTTTCTTTACTATTTACTTATAATATCGTTCAATTAACAACCCACGCATATAATATATTCTATATACGGGTGTATTTTTTTTCTTAAATTTTATTAACATCATTGAAATTGAGAAAGGATATCATCATTACAAACGTAGAGGTCAGAATGACATATTTATACGAACGTTATCATTATCATGGACCTTGTCCTCGTTTCTACGATCGTTCCATTTTAACATACGATCCTGTTTGTACGAGCAAACCTTTATCATGGACTCTACCTTCCTCTTATATATCCGTATACAAAAAAAAAAGAAAAATTTAAATCATGAATTATTTCCATTGAAAAAAGAAATCTAACGAACGTATCATAAAAAATTTGAATAATTCTATAATTGGTAAAATTTTACACGCTCGCGTCGTTAATCGACTCGAATAAAAGATTCGATTACTTCGTATTATGGGATTTTTCATAATTCTTGAAAAGAATTCCATTGAAAATTTTGTTGGTAACTCTATCAAGTAACGTGTATAGTAAATCATTTTATACGTTAAATAAAATCTAACAAATGAAGTTTTTTAAAATAAAAAATAATTCCGATTGATAAAATTCTATGATAATAATAATAATAATAATAATAATCAACTTGAATAATAAATCCGATTAATTTCTATTGAATTTTTCATTTCTTAGAAAAGAGAGAAAGAAAATTCACATCGACGATTTGTTTGTAATGTTAAAAACAAATAAGCATGTATAAATTATATCACTAAAGAATTTGATATTAAAAAAACAAAATCAAACCATCGAATCATAAAAGATATTGAACGATTCTCTAAAATATTTATTATCTTATAAATAACAAATCGAATCCCCTTTTTTTCTATAGAAAAGAATCTCATTTTTTCGTTACGTTAACGAATGATACGTTTGATAAATCATTTTCCATTAAAAAAACAAAAAAAACAAAAGAACATCCAATACGATGAAACTATAAATAATTGAATAATTCTTATAAGTAAAAACTCAATGATAATGTTAAATGTCTACTTGAATAATAAATCCGATTACAATGTATTGGATTTTTCTTTTTCTCAGAAATGAATCTCATTGAAAATTCCTTTGTGACGTTAGCAAATAGTATGTATAGTAAAACTCGACGAAAACGGAATGGATAAGAAGGGTGTTTTATAGTTGAAAGAATCTTGAACGGTATCTAAGAAGTAACTGTACTGTCGTTCGAGTATACTACGATCGATAAACCCCTTCTACTGATCTAAAAACTTCTTCATAGTCGTAGTCGTAGTCGTTGTCGTCGTCATCGTCTGTTCACCCCCTTCTGCGATCGTTTATTTATAGTGATCGTGATCGCCGACGTCGGCTGTCTCAGACAACGAATTGTTCTTTTGTCATTTGAGAAAAAAAGAAAAAGAAAAAGAAATAAAACGTTTTTTTTTTTTCGTAATCTGAAGAGAGAGAGAGAGAGAGAGAGAGTTCAAACGAAACGTCGAATGCTGATGGATCGATAGAGCCAACGTCAGGACAACCAACGTCATTTTATCAAGGCAATCGTAATTGCCAATTTAAAAAGGGAGACCTTCGTAAAAATCGTATTTCATTTTCTCTATTTAACGCGAGAACTTCTTACTATTAATTTCTAGTTTAAAGAAAAAGTCGTTAGTACTAAGAACGTCTGCACAAGTGTCAAGTCTATGATAAATCGATGTAGTTTTATTATCTCTGCAAAAATTTTCCTATTAACTTGAAACTTATGCAACTGGTAAGTATTTATATACTTACCGTTACGACATCTTACACAAATTTTCCTTTTTTTTTTTTATTTTTTTTTATTTTATTTTATTCCACGAACTCGATTAATGGCAACAAAAAAATAATCATTATTATGAAATTAATTATTTTTATGAAATATTTTTAACGTAATTGTTATTACTTATTCCTTGTTATCTATATATATATATAATTTTAATATAAGTGTCGTTACAAATGTATTTATATTATATATATATGTATAGGAGAATTCTCACCTGTTATCTTTATAGTTAAATATATACATATGTACGTTGCTGTCGAATACGTTTCGGCTCTAACTAGTGTACGAACAGTAGAATGAAAAATAGGAAGTAAAACGTCATCGAAGAAATGGAAGTGGTCAACGATAGCGTATGAATGGATTTTCCTTGCGAAAGATTACGCAAAACTGGGCCACTGGGTATACTAGACCGTTCCAATGCACGCATCATATACATATGTATAATATATATTTTATATGTATCTTCAATATAATTAATTATTTATTTATATAAAAAATTTTTTCAATAAAAATTACATTGAATTCGAATAATCCAAACATTGTATTGAATTGTCCGATAAATTTATATCGATTTAATAATCTATAGACAACTTTTGTGTTTCTTCAAATTGATTAAAACTTTCCAGCCCAAACCTAATGTATAATATAAGTATTGAGTTGACCGAAAAGTTCATGCCGAATAATAAATATATATATATATTTGATTCATATTTCTCCAAAAAAAAAAAGAAATCAGCTGAAACTTCCCGAACAACTTCATACAAAATTATTGGATTGCTTGTAAAGTTAATGTTAATTTTCAAAACAAATTTATGTATATTACAAATGTAAATTAAATAAGATATCTGAGAGTTGTTACGGCTGAGCTAAGAGTTTTGTGGATTAAAACTTCAAATATATTTCAGAAAAACATTTTTCCCTAGTTATATAGCCATCAGAAACAAATGTTGCCTCTATACAAAAACTCTTTTCAGTATTCATAAATTTTCATTTGTCAAAAACTCATCTCTAGGTGGTCATATTACCCTAACCATAACACACCATATTTTATATATTAATAAATCAGAGCACTGATTTTTCGAGCAATCCAATATAAAAACAAATTCAAAGATTTTAACGACTGCTCGAATAATAATAATAATAATAATAATAAAAAAAAAGAAAAAGATTAAAAATAAACTAGAACACCTATAGTACATGTAGAAATGCGACAGATAACATACACCTGTGAGTAACGGAAAATAAAGTCTTGTACATATTTACTAAGCAAGTTGTTATGTGTATGAACGAACGAACGAATGAACGAACGAATGAAGGAACGAATGAAGGAACGAATGAAGGAATATAGGAAATAAGGAACGAACGATATCGTCTTGCTACAAAAAGATCCGTGGTCAAAACGAATGACGGGGAATAAGGAAACCGCAGAAGTCGCCACGTCGTCGTGAGCTTGAATACGTGTCTATTGTTATATATATATATATATACAAACACACACACATTTTATATATATATAAAATATACATTACTTTTATCTACATCTATCATATCTATCTATTCATATATATGAACTAAGAATATATACATATACACTATATATTCAGGGATTTGTGAAAAGACGGAAAGCATTGAGGCGAAAAAGAAGGGTAGAAAATATAAGTAAAATAAGAAAAAAAAAAGAGATAGAGAGAGAGAGAGAGAAAAGAATAGGAGAAAGAATGGAAGCAAGGAGAATAAGGGCGTGATGATACGTGTTTGTCTTGGATCTGTCGAGCCCGAGAAATTTTTCTCCACGTTATTGGGGGATACGTTCGTATAAAGTAGAGAAACTACCGTTGAAAATAAAAAGGGACGATAAAAGTAAATCGTGAAAGTGGTGGTTGGTTGATAGTGGTCCTAAGGTGGGTGGTGTTGGTTAGTGTTGGTGGAGAACGGTGATGGTCAAAGGACATCAGAAGGGCTCGTCCAAAACATCGCCCATTAAGGATTCCGTTTTGGTTTTACGTACGCGAATGGCCCGAATGATGTCCATTGTCGAGATTACTTCGCCTAACCAACGTCCGGTATCATAATATCCCTATCTATTTATCTATTTATCTATATGTCTATCTAAGCTTCATTTATTTCTATTCTTATTATTCTTCTTCAATTATATCAAAAGTGTTAAGAGTGTGCGTGAGAGAAATATTAAAAAAGAAAAAGAAATAAACATACGCGAGTTCTTTATCCATTTTCATTAAATATTTTATACAATTTTAACAATAATTATACACCCGCAGAAATATATTCGGATTTGGTTCGTGAAAATTGGTCATCTAAAAAATCAAATGATTATTTTATCAATTATTTAAAACATTATATTTAACGATCGATTTCCTTAGAGAAAAAAAAATGGGAAAAGAGAGAGAGAGAGAGAGAGAGAACGTCCTTGGTCCTGTTTTGGCATCGAGGTCGTGGAAAGAGAGAAACACATCGGGTCACGGTTCCTTCGGGAAATAAACGCAAACCAGAGGGAAAATCGTTTTCTATTCTTAGAATTTCTGTCGAAGCTATCCGGTAGCTCATTAAAAAGAATCTTCGTTGCGGTGTGTAGAAATTGCGTACCTTAAAAAATCATTTCTCTCTCTCTCTCTCTCTCTCTCTCTCTCTCTCTCTATTTTTCCTTTTGTTAGAATTTATGAACAATGTTGGTAAGTAAAAATTAACAAAACAAATCTCTTTGACTTTAAGGCATTATTCAACGTATTCTATGTTAGTATACTCAAAGTATTATATCTTATCATTTTTGTATTAATATCCTGTGTGTGTATATTTATTGCAAACTTATATATATATTATTCTATATAAACCTTATATTAAACTTATTATATATGCTGTCACACGGAATTTAACGAATTGGAATATGTATTCCTTTGAAATCATAGTTCATGATCGAAAGATGTTAAGAATCTATATTGTTTGAGTTGATAAAGAAACCCAACGATCATGTACCGATATGCATTGTATAAGTTGAACATTATAAAAGATTCAAAAGGAATGAGAAACAATAGTGATCCTAGAGAGAACACGAATAATTTCCCATCGAGCTTATCGTAGGTGTTACATTGTCGGTAGACGTGTAAAACGATAGGTAGTAAGATCGCATAGATTTCATCGAATAGTATTCTGTTTTAAACTCATCTGTTGCATTTACCTTTTATTACTTTCAACGACATTATTTCGCAACTATTCAACATCGTTTCTAAATTAGCATACGTAAAACAATGGGATAAAAGTCAATTGAATATCGTTCAACTTTGGTATTTATTTAAACAAACATGACACGTGTTATATAATCGATACTATCAGATCGGTTAAAATTAATTGAACGATGTTTAATTTTTCGTGTAATTAATTATTAATTTGTTCTTCTTTTTCTCTTTTTTTTTTTTTTTCAGATGGCGAGCCAAGATCCAAAGTGGCAAAAGGATGCCGCGGATCAGAACTTCGATTACATGTTCAAACTTCTAATAATCGGCAATTCGTCGGTCGGTAAAACGTCATTTCTCTTCCGTTATGCGGACGATTCTTTCACCTCGGCCTTCGTGTCGACCGTGGGAATCGACTTTAAAGTGAAAACCGTCTTCAGAAACGATAAAAGGGTCAAGCTACAAATCTGGGTCAGTATAATCGCTATGTCGTTGTACAGGTAAACGTAATATACTCTGCATTAGAATATGTGTATATTATTTCCGTTGTACATGTAAATAGGTATATATATATATATATATATATATATATATATATATATATATATACATATATAAGCAAGTGTATATACATGTACAAATACACATGAGTTGCATACACCTTGCATATCATCGATGCTTTCAAAACCGCTATACGTATCCGTCATATATGATATTATATCGATACATATATCTTTCTTTAGGATGAACAATTTATTCATTTCCGTTGAGATATACTCGATATAAAAATATAACTAAATATCGTGAGAAATATAATTATAGAAGAAGTTACCACGAGAAACAAACGGTTTAACTGACGTTCGTAATTTCTCTTCAAAAACGATTCTTATTGTTAGTTAATTAATAAAACGATATATAAATATATACAATAATACAGATTTTGTATATACGAGAATCATTTATATTAAATATAAATAAAGTTTCGATTAGAGTGGTTAAAAAACAAAACTCTTACAATTAGTCGAATAAAATAGTTTCCAACAAATGGTTATAATTTAATGATATTAATTGCAAATATTGTTTTAGGACACGGCTGGCCAAGAAAGATACAGAACGATCACAACGGCCTATTACAGAGGTGCAATGGGCTTCATTTTGATGTATGACATCACGAACGAGGAATCGTTCAATTCGGTTCAAGACTGGGTGACGCAGATAAAGACCTACTCGTGGGACAATGCCCAGGTAATCCTCGTGGGCAACAAGTGCGACATGGAGGACGAGAGGGTGATCAGCTTTGAAAGGGGTAAACAATTGGCAGATCAATTAGGTGTCCAATTTTTCGAGACATCTGCTAAGGAGAACATTCAAGTTAAGGTATATATCGACAATTAACAGAAACAAAAAAGATAACATTAGATCGATGTCATTTTAATTCAATATTTTTCATCAAATTAATCCTCGTTAGAATATTTTTTGCATCATCATCATCATCATCATCATCTTTTATCGGGGGGAAAAAAGAAAAGAAAATAATCTCTCTCTCTGTATTAAAAAATTATTATTCCATCTCTGTATCATTGAATGGAAAAAAAAGATATCGAGTTTCGATAATGAGGTCAATCAAGTTAATGGACGAACGCGACTAAGAAATCTGATTAAATCGTATAACGAATTGGGGAATTATTAATTAACATCATTGGGAGTATATTTCTTTTTTTCTTTTTCTAGTTAATAAATGGTGAAAACTTTTCAAATCTTACGTTAATTTTTAATACCGTTATACTTTAGCAAATGTTAGATAATTGAGGAGAAAGGCGAGAAGAAAAAAGAGAAAGAAAGAAAAAAAAAAACTATAAACAAAGTAAACAAAGTTGGAAGGATATTAATTAATCTCGTTAATGGATAATAAAGGAAGAGGGCTTGCATAAAGTCACAGATGACGTTCCTTGCCGATGTGTCTTATGTATTATTATAGTTGCTTTACTTGTTTCCCCGTGGGCGTACACATTCGAGTGAACCGATGTGTACCGAACTTTCCATTACCATCGATCCATTGTCCTCGACTGCTAAACGTGCACGCCTATTAATCAGACTTCTTCCACCAACGCGGGAGAAATATCCGATCGAAGGGTACCGGATCGATAACAGTTCTCTGCTGTCTGCGCGCCGACTCCGCCATTTTTTGTTCTCTTTTTCATTTTATTTTTCCCCTTACGCGAGAAAAAGATAAGGGTTCCTTTTTTTTTTTTGTTATCGAAGTAAGATATTTATTTCATATTCTTTTTCGAGTTCCGTTAATTCCACATAACCGTTAAATAAATAATAAATTATGATCTATAATAATTTTCGCGAAAAATATACTTCCTTATTATATTTTATTCCTTATACTTTTTTCTCTCTTTCTTTTTTATGAGTTCATAAATAAATACGAAATATTTTAAACACGTAAACCTATAAGATTCTTTTTACGATTTCGATGGGATTCGTTAAACACTACACTTTGTTATTATTAACGACTGTTTATTCATTAGTTTTGTTTTTGTTTTACTATCTAAATGATTTATAGTACCCGAAGAAAAGTAACCTAACAGTTATATAAGTTTTTACGATCACTTTTTCAAAATTAATGACTGTTTAAAGAAAGACTCTTTCTTTCTCTCTCTCTCTCTCTTTCAATACATAATATCTAGTTTTACACTATACTCATCTTGAAACTTTTCTTTCGAAATTATGTTAACTTTGCCGCCCCACCCTTTTACTTATTTTAATGAGCAGGCTGCTATTAATTAGGTCGCAACTAACATAAAGCGACTGTAAATCAATTATATCTCAAGCTAATGAGAACTTTCACACGGCTTTTAATACATCGGCAACGAATTTGTTCTTTTTTACCTCTTCTTTTTCCTATATTTACTTAATACTGATTTATTTTGAGATTATAATACACAGAGCTTGGGGACGTGTTAGATGGGATCGAATAAAAAAATTAATTATAAGATTAAAATATTAAATATACAGTGTGGTATTGTAATCGTAGTATAACCCAGTAAAACAATCCGTATATATCTGTTTACTTCTTATTATTATAATACTTTAAATATAGTAAAGATATACAAAATTATTTAATACGATCAAATTAACGAAGTTTAGATGTGTTGTGTTTGGAATATTAACATAAAGAGAAATGTATGTCGAATTAAATAAAAAAGACGCTGAACTTTAAAGATTAAGTTGCTAAAGAAGTCCCAATAAAGGGACGAAACGTCCAACTTAGTTAAATTAAGTTCTACTTCTTTTCATGTCCAAGTTCCCTATGAACCTTTATCATCAAGAATTATAATTTTGGACGAGAGAAAATACTGAATTTAATATTTATATTTATTATTTTATTATTTATCAATTATATAATATAATAATATTTTATTATTTATATATATTTATTTGTTTTATCTCTCAACGATAAATAAAAAAAAAAATAATATTTTTGTTAACAGGCGGTCTTCGAACAACTGGTTGACATAATATGCGACAAGATGAGCGAATCGTTGGACAATGATCCAACATTGATGGCAGGTGGTACGGGCCAGGCCAAAGGTCAACGACTTACCGATCAGCCGACCAACCCATCGAACACTAACTGCAATTGCTAAGAAGAGATAGAAAGCGTATGATGATGACAGAGAGCGAGAGCGAGAGAGAGAGAGAGAGAGAAAGAAAGAGAGAAAGTGTGAGAGAAGAAAAAAGAAAATGAGGAAAAAAGTGTGAGAAAGAGAAATGGAGAAAAAGAGAGAGAGAGAGAAAGAAAGAAAGAAAGAAAGAGGAAAAAGAGAGAGAAAGAGAGAATCCGTGTGTGTATGCGTGAGTGCATGTTTATGAGAGAAAGAGAGAGAGAGAAAGGGAGGAGAAAAATCGTGCTTTTCGCGCGTTAAGCTGGCTCTAGCTAGTCTTACCTTCTTCACCTTGTTCCTTTTGTTCGTTATTATTAAATATTATATTTAAATATTATTATTATTATTGCTATTATTATCGTTATTATTAAAAATGATCTCTCGTTCGTGGTTAGCCGTCATTTTTTTATTCTTTTTCCCCCTTCTCTATCTTTCTCGACGCGAGAAGAAGAAAAAAGAAAAAAGAAAAAAGAAAATGAAAAAGGAAAAACAGAAAGAAAAGAACAAACACAATGGATATATAAATATAAATATACAAAAAAATATAAATATATATATAGCATATATATTATATATATATATATATGTATATATATATGTATGAGTATATATGCATACGTACGTGCGGGCAAAAGCGTATTATATGTGTATATATTTGTATGTATTTATGTATAAGTGTAATGCGACGATGATCGCTAGCCGATCATCATGCTGACGGTGCCGCCGAGGACCCCCCTTACCCCTACACCCATTTCTCCACCCACCACCTACTCGGCGCCACACTTTTGGAGCTTTTGTATGTCTCTCTATGAAATTATCGGAGTTTCGACGTCGTACTTTTTTCTTTCGGCTCTCTTCGAACAATAATATAACAAATTTTTGGACGTGTTATAAAAAATATGAAAGGAAGGACGAAAGGAATAGTCTTCTTCTTGAAGAAGAAGAAGAAGAAGAAGAGAGTATCAATGATAATATTGAAAATGAGACGAGGATTTAACGAAGACTAAAAGGAATTCGATCGAACGAACTGTAAAATTAACCGCGTCAGCTTCCTACCTACCCCCCTTGCCCCCCCCACTCCCCCAGTGGAATCTGGAGCAAGCGATTTAGGACAAATTCCGTGGCACACGTTCTATCTTATGGGCAAATCGTAACCATTTTTGGGAGATCTGCTTTCAATCTACCTTGATCTATCTATCTCTCTCTCTGTCTCTCTCTTTCTTTTTTTCTCTCTCTTTCTCTCTCTTTTTATCTCTTTTTGCTCTAACTTTTGAAATGTAATTAAATTCGTATACCTCGAATATCGAATAATATATGAAAAAAGGAGAGATAGACGCAAAAAGAAAAGATAAACGAAAATGATATTAGGTTTGTTGTTTGTCAATCTTATGGTGTCGTCGAATTTCCTAACGTGTTGAGCCAGAGACATTGAGATTTAAAGAGAAAGAGAAGGAGAGAGAGAGAGCTTGAAAATGCAATCAAATGAAATCTCTCGTGACATATATACATATATACATATATATATATATATATATATTTACATAGATATCCTAAGTATGTACTTGCAAAACGCACATACACCTACAACATATGAGTCGTTAGTTATGAAAGTGGACTAATTGTAAGTTATAAAAATTGAGAAAAAAAAAAGAAAAGAAACATTTATTTCTTGATTTATTTTATAATACAAAAAAATATATTAATTTTTGAAATATATATAAATCGGGAGATTAATTATTTTCTTGTTCTTTTTTTTTTTTTTTTTTTTTTTTTTTTTTTTTACATAGTCCAGTGTCATAATTACCGGCACACAATTATATAATATATTTGCGTGTAAAAAACACGTAAGGATTAAAATGAGAAAATGTATGGGTTCGTAATATGAAACGTTTAACGCGGGAGTGTTGTTTTATTAGTTAATTAAAAATTGTATGATGGATAAGAAAGAAAATTTCGAGCCGAAAGCACGACGACGTCGATAAAAACACCCA
>NW_014569661.1:192206-206769 GCF_001313835.1 Polistes canadensis | reverse complement strand
TATTTTAATTTCACTAATCAAGAAAATAATAAATAATAATAATAATAATAATAATATTAATTATAATAATAAAAAGGATGTGTGTGTGGTAAAGAGAGAAGAAATATTGTCTCTTCTCCCTCTTCTTCGTTTCCTTCTCTTTCTTCTTCAAACTCGAGAGAGTTAACAAATAAAAAAAAAAACGCTCTCACGCGGTAATTTTACCGACTCGCGTGACCGTCCACAGGTAACCGACGGATCGATTTCGAAAAAGAAAGAAAGAAAGAAAAAAAAAAAAGAAAAAGAAAAAAAAAGACGTCAACTGTTTTCCCCATCGTTCGCGAGCGTGTTCCTTTTAAATCGATTTGTCCATTTACTTTTAAACTTCCCTACGTAATACTTTAAAACAACCTGAAAAAAAAAAAAAAAAACTATTATTATTCTATACGCCGTGTGCTGTATGTTGTGTTATTTTATTTATTCGTTTTTTTTTGTTTTTTTCATTTTTTTTTCTCGACTCTATCCAATTATTTAAATTTAATTTCTCAAGAGCGAGAGAGAAAGGGATGGAAATTTAAAAGAAAAAGAGAAAGAAAGAAAAAAAAAAGAAAAAAAGAATAGAAAGAAAAACAATAAAAAGAAAACCAATTAAAAAAAAACAACAACAAAAAGATAAACAAGGAAATTTTTTTTCTCAATCAAGAGAGAGAAAATGTGAACACAAAAGTTTAAAAGATAATAAATAAAGTGCATCGATGCGGCGTCAATTAAAAAAACGGAATAAAAGGATAAATGAACAAACAACAGTCAAACAAAAAAACAAACAAACAAACAAACATACAAACAATATAAGCAAATAAGAAACAATTATATTATGTATCTTAATTAAATGTGTATTAAACGAAAGTTATAGATTGATTGACTGACTGACTGACTGACTGACATACAAACACGTCCCAAGAGTTTACTTCGGCCGTCGTGCGACGATAAAAAAAGAAATGAAATTGAAAATGAAAGAAAGAGAGAGAGAGAGAGAGAGAGAGAGGGAGGGAGGGAAGGATGAAGAGAGAGAGAGAGAGAGAGAGAAAGAGAGAAATCGATTTAAGAGAGATTATACTAGGCAAGCTGCCCTTTGTACATACGCGCGAGAGTTATTATAAACAAAGTACACA
This sequence comes from Polistes canadensis, assembly GCF_001313835.1. Taxonomy (NCBI): domain Eukaryota; kingdom Metazoa; phylum Arthropoda; class Insecta; order Hymenoptera; family Vespidae; genus Polistes; species Polistes canadensis. The sequence goes on along the minus strand of NW_014569661.1, from coordinate 205,618 downwards.
ATATTAACGGTACCACTTATTAAATAAATATATTATCGAATTCTGTAACGAAAAGTGTGTAATGTATGCGTTAAAATTATTCGTGTCAAACTTTAAGAAAAAGAAATAAGAAAAAGAAATAAGAAAAAAAGAAAAAAAAGAAAGAAAGAAAGAAAAAAAGATGAAGAAATAAACGATCCGTTCGTTGTTGTACCGTCGACGATCCTCTCGATACGTATAAAAGATCAATTTATTATAATGATCGATTATTGAATAATAATAATAATTGAACGTTTTAAAGAGAAAGACATTTTTCGTTTGTTAAATTAATAGAAAATTGTTGTCGGACGGCACGAGCACTTGTATGTATGTATTGTATCGTAATGTAAACTACATTATACATATATATATATATATATACGTACGTTATATATAATATGCCTAATACATTAATAATGACGGTTAGAATCATTTGAGAGGTGAACAAATAAAGAATATAAAATTCATTAAAAAAAACTTGGAGAAATGAACGAAGAGAAAGAGAGAGCGAGAGAGAGAGAGATACATAAACACTTAACACGCGTAAACAACTAACATGCATGTACTACGTGAAACTTACTTCGCAAACGTTTAATTGATTGTTAAAAAAAGTTGAAAAATGCACTCGTACTCTGGATAAGTTATAAAAATTGTTTAAACCGATTTGAATTTAACAAGTGTTCTTACGTATGATTTACGTTTAACGTGTGCACGCATGCGCTGAAATCAGATTAAAGGTAGGGAGAAGGGATACACAAAGAGAAAGAGAGAAGAGCTGAGAGATTATTATTTTTTTTTTGTTTTATTTTTATTTTTTTTTTTTTTTATGATATATTTAATTTAGAATCGTATGAATGTTTTTAGATGTTAAAAGAAAAATGAAAAGAGAAATAATAAGATGCTATGAAGACTGATTGCGAGTGTAAACGTGTACGGTGCGTGCTCGTTAGAAAGAGAGAAAGGGGGAAAAAAAATGTAGAAAAAAAAAAATCAGATGAAAGGATTCTTCTCTCGGACGTAGAGAAAAAATAAATTACGGAAAAAGATGAGATGTATAAAAGCATGTTGCGAGAGTACGGCACAGGTATATATATATATATATATATACATATAGATATAACGATGATACGTAATGCGCGGTATGAGAGAGAGAGAGAGAGAGAGAGAGAGAGGGAGAGAGAAATGAAGATAAATAAGAACAAAAATACGAGAGAACAAGAAAATGCAAACAAAACAGCAGCAGAGTAAAGCTATAATTTGCAATACGTGTACAAATTATTGAGAAAAAAAAAAGCAGAACCCAAGTAAATACTACTACTCTACTACTACTACTACTACTTCTACTACTACTACTACTACTACATACGAAGGACCAATTCACATTTCTACAGGGGAGTTTGTTCTGCCTCTGTTCTTTCACACTAGCATGCATGTATGCACTCACTTAGCCATACACACACACATACACACATTTACACACATACACACAACTAACATACTTCTGATGACCCTTTATGCCAACACATGTCAATATGTAGTATTGATGCTGATTTGCAATGATAATGATACAGGCGTGTATACACTACACACATATTTACAAATAATAGGACCATATATTTAAAACGAGCCCTTTTGATCGACCACCTCGTGCTAACACTTTTACACATACTACTGCCCCGGTTCTTCGCTTATTCGGACGAAACTTTCTATTGTCATTCTCCTCTTTCTATAAGCGTATATACATAATACTTAAAAATATTTCGTGCCGTACACAGTACAGGTCTTCCAAGATTAGAGAACGTACCCTTTTACAAAGAGAAAAAATTAAACAACAACACAACAACAAAAGTATAAGAAAAAAGAAAAAAAATAATGATCTTCGTAATATTATTGTGCTGGCACGTTCTCTTACGGGGTGGGAGGGGAAGATTAATTAGGGAAAGTGTGGAAGTTCATATATTAGAAAAATAAAAAATTTCACGTGTCCGTCGTATGTGTGGGTCAACGTATCATCTTTTTCTTCCGAATAATAATCTGATCAAAGATGAAAAGTAGAATGAAAGGGTGTGAAAGGGAGAAAAAGAGAGAGAGAGAGAGAGACACGTCGAGAAATTGTTGTTACATTTTAATTCATTTATTTTCATAATTCTTTTCGATGAATTTTTCAAGATTTCTAAACGAGAAGATGATATTGGATTTTTTTTTATTCATCAATCTTTAGCAACGTTTCGTTTAATTAAATCATATTAGAAATCTTTTTATTGTCCCTGTAAATTATGAAATTATGCGCAACGTTCGTCAAACGTAGAAGAGAGAACAAAAATATGATAATAATAATAATAATAATAATGAAACAAATGAAGTTTAAGAAAAAAACGTTGCGTAGATGGGACCTACAATCTTCTATGTTAACGAATGATTCGCGAATGTAATTGAGTTAATGATTATGAAAATATGGTCTCGCGATAATAAGTTAAAAATTAAACTAGACAAAAATATCAAATTTGTTTATTCCGTATTTCGTATTTCGTATGATCTAATTATGCGAATTAAACGTAAAAAATAAAAAAAGAACAAATTTGGTGTTTTTCAATTTTGGACTTTTAGACTATCCTTCATAATCACTGGCTCATATATATAATATATATATATATATATATATTTGGAACAAGTAGAAAATTGTAGTGAATACGCTTACGTAGGAAAAAAAGATGCAGAAAAAAAGCTATTGTGAGCAGCTATATAATGTTCTTATAAAAGGGTTTGAGGGCTCGGCTCGGCTCGTTTAAACTCGACAAATTGACTACTCTCTGCGAACTGTTATTTTCTTTTAAATTTTTGACGGACATGTCCTTTTGTCGAACAACAAGACTTTCGAATAATTCTAAAAAAAAAAAAAAAAAAAAAAAATACTTCAGACGAGATACACATTTACATCTCTTTTGATTTTGGTTTTTTTTTCTTTTTTCTTCAATTTCTGTGCGCAAAGATAATGAACTTATAAATATCTGTCGATCGAATTTCATTGTATTATATATATAGAAAGAAAAGAGAAAGAAAAAAAGAAAAGACAAAAAAAGAAAAAAAAAATACACTGCAGCTATAGATCTCTTTATACCCTAGCTAGGGATATGACGTATTTAGTTTGATTTTCCATGAACTTTTTTCCTAACAATCGTGCTCAAATTATTCCAATTATAAAGTTAAAATTTGCTCGTCTCTTGACAGAGAATCATTTGATAAAAAAAAAAAAAAATATCGTACATTTGTGTACATCGAAATATTTTTATCATTATAATAGAAAGAAACTATCTCAAGTTTTTCGTTGTTTGCTTCATCTTACGAAGATTGAATCTACTTTCCTTCAGAAACAGGTAAGAATTAATCCATAATATTATTATCAATAAATAATTAATTCGCGCTGAATCAGCCTAGTATTTTTATTCTTTTCTTTTTTTTTTTTGTAATTTTTTTGTAAACAGATTCTTAATTTACACTTTCGAGTTACAATTGAGCTTGTAAAGAGTAGGCAAGCACTCATCTATCATATATATATATATACTTTTATCAGTATTAAAAAAAAAAAAAACTTTTGATCATTAGTATCGTTAAAAAAGTTTGTATTTGCAAAAGTTTCCCTTTACGAAACTCTTTCTCTATTTTAAAGAATCCTTAAAAATTTTACTCGATACGTTTTTATCTTCCAACATTTGTCTGAATTATACCCTTCGGGACGCGCTTATTTAACGATCATACTACTTGCGAAAACTACTATGAAACTTTTACCATTCGTTAACCATGGTACAATTTATTAAACATATAAAAAAAGTATATATATAAGTAATAAATTATAAAAGAAAAATATTACAAATTTTTGAAGTAAAGTTACGTAAAAGAAACGATTGGTTACAAGTATAAATAATTCAACGAACATGTGGAAATTATTTAATGAACACGTATACGTAATACATACATACATACATACATAGAAACTTGCTTGAGTAACTAATTTTGCTATACTATATGGCTGATTAGATAGCGACAAATAAACATCCCCTAAATTTAACATATATCTCTAATTATCTCTCTCTCTCTTTCTCTATCTATCTAACTCTATTTCTTACACGTGTACAAACAATTCACACGTACACGCACTCGCATAATCTCTCTCTCTCTCTCTCTCTCTCTCTCTCTCTCTATCTTTCACTCTCGAAATCTATCCGAGGATTTAGCAGTGATGCATTTACGTTATCAGGATACAACCGAACACATAGCGTCACCATTAAAGTGGATCAACGATTCAACACTTCACGACTAATTGCAAAGCTACGCTCTGTACTTGTTCGTTAACGGTTCGCTTCGTTGTACTTATTACTACTACTATTACAATTATTCATTATGCTCATTATCGAAACGAATTTTCTCTTAACGACCCAATTATTTGATTTCTTGATAATTGATAGTTTTGATAATATCGATGTCCTCAACTTTATATATAAATTTAATACATATATATATTTGAATTATGATGAATAATAATTTCATTTTTTCTCTATATTATTCGCGTAACATTTTAGTTAAAATAATTGTTTGTTTTTTGAAATAACTAGAGATCGATTAATTCGCAATCTATCTGTCGTTTCTGATTTAATTTAAAGCTAACGATATCACTGACCTTGAAATTGAGAGAACCTGAAGATGATGGTCGGAAATAGAGTTTCTTGGCAGGAATGTGCCTTCGGAGGAAGCTGGTGAAAAGGCCGTTCGTTTTAGAGACGAGGAAAAGCTAACTACTGGCGTTCGAATCGAATTCTACCTATCTCTATCTTTCTCTTCTTATTCTATCCTTCCTTTTCATTCGACGAAGACGTCAACGAGCATTTGGCTGTCTCGTTGCTCACCTTTGGCCAGAGTCACTCGTAGTAGTCATGGTATTTGTTTCGAAGGGACGTCGATCTTATTCTTTAACTTTCTTGGCGTTCGAAATTATCCGACTAATTTGTTTTACTTTCGCGAAGGAGAATGTCATTGCAATGACAAGAATTCACACTTTTTTTTTTTTTTTTAGATACATCAAGACCATTAGAAAAAAAAAAGAAGAAAAAATAAAACGCGGAGGATTAATACGAAATTGAAAAAATATCTCGTATTTTTTCTACAAATAAATATTGCTTGGTTTTTTTTTTTATCTATCACGACTGTGATTTACATTCTATGACGTGTTATGTATGAAAAAAAAAAAAAAAATATCAATAAATATTAAACTGAAATTGACGAAAATTATTAAAAATTTTCTTCAAATTAATATATTTTTGAAAGAGAGAAAAAATAAAGAGTATTTGAACGAATGGTTGAAAATTAAAAGGATACATTTCGTTTTATATTTGAGACACGCGTATACAACGAATTAAACAACGTTCTATTTTGTTCCTTTTCAATCACTCGAATCAAATTGTATGATTACTTGAAATTTTATTTTAATAAATATATCTTTAGAATTAACTATTATATTTATCGCGACTTAACGCTCGATTAACGTTTCATGCAGTATTATTATATCATAGAAGAAATAGTTATCAGTGTTATCAACTCGGTTGATTAGTTAAAGCGACAGCGTGAAAACCGAAAAATAGCTTTTCAACAGATCATACGCAAGAGTTCGTTTTAAACGCGAGTGACACCGAGGATTTACGTGTATATATGTATTTCTTTTAATCGATATCTACTCGTTACGTTATCAAGAGTCTACGTCGAGATCGATTAATGTCACAGCTTTATACTGTAAGCTCCGATATTCATTTCCTATTATTATTATTATTATTATCTTTACCTATGAGTATCTGCAAGAATATGTATGTACGTTTGTGTGTTTGAAACTACTTTTTAAATGTAGTAAATTCATTTCATAACAATATTCATTTGGAATTGTAATGGAATTCAAAAGATCATAGAGAAATTCATTGAATTGTTTGAAAAACGAATAGAATTCTTTGATCGTTCTGTGTCAAGCATGTAAAGTGGTATATCATCCGATGAAAAAGAGTTTCACGTAGAAAACGATGACAGTGCCATGATAACAAGAGCACCACCAGCCTCCGTTAAGTGCTTCCTGCAAGCACATTACTAGTGCACGGTGCTTTCAAAGAGCTCATCTTCTCTCTGCTTCAACTCTTCCTCTCTCTCTCTCTCTCTCTCTATCATTTTCTGTCGTCTCTTGGTATGGTCGATACGTTTTAATCTTGCTAGTGACGGATACATCGTCGTCATCGTTGGTCTTCCTTCTGTTTGACTTTAACAACGTCCCAATAAGAACACATTATTGATATTAAACTATGCACTCTGTACTCTGTACAAGAATAAAAATAAGTATGCGTGGTGCGATTAAAAATCTAAATATATTTTCAAGTAATATTTTATGATTTATTTTTATAATACTAATTGTGTTTTAAATATGAAATAAATTATTAAATTAATTTGTTTTGTGTTATAATTCTCCTATACTTTTGTGTTTCTTATTGCTGTAATTACAATTATTTGCACCAATTGTAATGATTAATAAAAGATCATGTGGATTTCGATACATTTATCGACAATCACTGGGTAATGTATAGTAGTTTGGTAATTGAATGTGTGAGTGTGTAGTGTAAGGGATTAATTACAAGAAGATTAATAGGGTATTTTCTTTTCAGTCTTATTAGTAGATTTGTGTAACAATTTTTAACAAGAGGTACTTGGTCAACTGTCATTATTAACGATATAATTATGAAACGATAGAGAAGTTGATATGAAAATAAAAATATAAATAAAAAAAGAGAAATAAAATAAAAATGAAAAGAAAATTAATTAATTTATAATTAATAAGTTTCCTGTATGTGTGATGATTTTGACCATCGAAAAGAACGATGTGTTCATTCGAGGAAATTTAATAATAAATATATATCTATATACGCGCGTAGTTTATCATAATGGGGGTAAATAAATTGAATTATTTTTTTTCTCACGCAATCATTTTTCTTCGAAGAATCTTTTATCATTAGGAATGTCTGTCTCGACATATTGATCAACTTTTTTGTTCTCCATCTAAGATGTCTACAATATGATTTCTCAGCAAGACAAAACACCACAATTATAGATTTTCTGAATGAAACTTTTCAACAATGATGGAATGGCCGTGATGTACACATTGTTTGAGTTCCCACATTTTTATAACTCATGACCTTAGAATTCTGTATCTTGAGTTTTATAAAAGATAAATTCCAGGTGCCACATATGCTAAAGAATGTGTAATCGGTAAAAGGGAGAATGAAAGACACCTTTGCTTTTGACGAATGAAAAATTCTTAAAGAAAAGTGTGACTAACTTAAATTCCGACAAGATGCGTGGTGCATAACTGTGAAACATCATATATCGTACATTCGTAGAGATTCATATAAATTTGAAATATTATTACAAATTTTAAAATCGTTGTATATTTCATATATAATTTAATTATAATAAATTATTCAATATTTGTTTACTCTGTCTTATATGATAAATTAAAAGTTATTTTGGCGAGAAAGAAATCGATCAAAGAATAATCAAACATAAAAACATACCAATAGAGATACATGTCCAGATATATATTTCTCTTCTTCGATCTTTCGACCTTCGACAAATTCATTCGACACGATATATTCCCACACGTATTTGAATTATTTCGCGAGGTATCTTTATACTATGGAGACCGAGGACGAACTCGCCCGATCTGTTCTGAATCGATACAAATTTCCCCTTCTTCTTCTTCTTTTTTTTTTTTTTCCAGGAAACTTTAGCATTTGGTAAAGTGAAAAATTCCTGCCTGTCGATGGTCACACCTGTTTTTCCTCCAACCTCCTTCCTTCCACTTCCGCCTACTCTTGGTAAATGTTACTTTTATTTTTCTTCATGCGACGGAAGAAATATTTCGAATATGAATTTCTTTCAATCGAAATATTCTCGACGGACGATCAATCTATTTTTTAATATTCTTTAAATAAAAACTTGTTTTCTTTTTTTTTTAAAAGATATTTACAGCTTGACGATACGCATAAAAATAGAATAAACAAACGAAAAGATAAATACTAATTGTAAGAAAATAAATTTATAAATAAATGAAACAGACAAAAATGAGGTCGACAATTTTCTAAAAAAAAGTTTAATAGAAAAACGAAAAAAGAAAACGATTACTTTGACAATAAGTTAAGGTCATTCTAAAGTAGTAGTTCCTTTTATATTTTTGTTCATCTTTTCAACCAGCGAAGATTAAACCCCCGACCTCTTTTTTCTCTAATCGCCTAAAGCTCTCCTTCCTCTCTTTCTCTTTTTTTATTTTTCTCTCTTTTTTTTCTCTTTTTGCCTTCGCGTTTTTTACTTTCCTTTTCTTCGGACGACCATGTAAAGAGATCGTTCCGATTTATAACAAATTTATTTTCGAGCCAACACACGCGCGCGCGTTCCACTTCTTTCAGGTTCGATCGTACCTAAAGTTCGTTTCTACTCGAAAGTTCATGGACCGTTTTATCGTGAAGTATCCCAAAATGAGATTCTTTCTTATATCTACGGTCACTTGGCTCACTGTCAAATTGAGACACGTATGCCAACATGAGACACATTTCATGCCCGATTTACTTCGATTTTCAAGTATTACTTCTTTTATTCTCCTACGGGAAATAAATTCTTTCCTTTTCGTGTCGAATACATAGATATATCTCTAAAATCAAATATTCTTTTTCCTTCTTTTTTATATTTGTTAATAGATATATTTCAAAGAATTATATAAAATAAATTGAAAGAAGTTCTTTGAACGGTTTTGATGAATTTATTAATTACAAAAATGAATTTAGAATTTTTCGATATGTAGGGGGGGAAAAAAAAAAAGAAAATAAAGAAGAAGAAAAAGAGAAAAAAATCGAATGCAGTGTGGTCTCTACAATTTAAAATATGACTTCATTCCTTTGATCTGGACAGAAATATAAGTTGAATATTTTCTCGAGAGTGAAACGCTAGAAACAGGGTAAGATACGAAACGTAAATGACTTTTCTGCCCATTTAACAGGACGTAATATATATATATATTATATATGTATGTAGTTTATCTGGATACTTGACCTAGAGGATATAGATTTTACGATTATTCCTTTCTGTATCACAGTTATCCTTCTATCTCAACGTTTTCATTTTTAGCTTTAGTACTCAAAGAAGCAATTAACATGGTAGAAATTGAAAATCGTCATGTCTCTGAAATGTTTTCAATGAAACCAGAATTCTATGAAAGTCAGACAGAGAAAATTAGAGAAAAGATTAAAGACTTATGGTTAAAGAAAAGTATTTTGTTTCTATAATATTTTTTTCGAATAAAAAATTTTGAAGTATATTCCAAAGAATATTATTTTTATACTTGAGAACGAATTTCAATCTCATACTTTAACTATTCGCCTCTTGTGAATTTATATACAATCTCGATAATTTTGCTAAAATTACTAGTTTTAGTGTAAAAATGTATACTTTTTATATGCTTCCCAAAAACGTTTAGTCATTTCGAATAAGATCTAGGCTTCCAACGATTTTATTAAAATATTTTAAAATTCTTATTTTTTAAGAATTTTAAAAGAAAGAAAGAAATATGTATAAACAATCTCGGATGACCCTTTTCATTAAATGGCTGTTCTAGTTAAAGAATTAAGCTTTGAGCTACCACTTAACTGTTAGAATCTATCCGTCGCGAATGGGTTTGTCTTCTTGTTCATTTATTTATAATATCGAAGTATCGACTTATTAAAATCATTCGCGAATAAATAAACTAATTACGCAGCAATGCATGTGAAACAATTTTCACATGCTTTTTTGGCACGAAATAAAGCAAATTAATGCTTGATTTCACCACTACTAACGCGAACAAAACAAGAAGAGAAAAGAAGTGCATTAATTAATTGTACTGTTTATGAAATGAATGTAACCAATGAGGCAAAAAGACCCTATCCTGAACTAATTAAATAAACAATAGAATATACAATTTTCATGAGAAATTTCTAAAGAAGAATTACTCATGTGCTCATCAAGAATTGATTGAAATAATTACAACCAGTAGTTCGTGCCGATTAGGACCTTTCATCATCGACATGATTCAGCACCGGAGGGACTTTAAATTTTTTGACTCACTTCGTAAGAAGTTCTACGATGGCTCCAAAACACTCCTACTTTGCAGCAAGTATTGTAGTCTGGCGATCGAAGAGTTCCTCGACTTATTTTAAAAATAATGAATAATATAAAAAGAGTATAACCAAAATCTTTGTCACACTACACAGAGAAACACAATCATATAGAAAAGGAACCACGTTATAGAAATCTTTAAAACAAATGACATAAAGCAATATAGTCATCTTTAAGAAATGAAACAACAAGAATTTTTCCATATAGATACAGTATATGGTAATTTTTACTTTCATAGTTGGCATGAGAAAAATTCGTGAGAGATGTCAATTGTTTTGTTTCCCTATATTTTAATTCTTTAAAGATGACTATATTGCTTTATGTCATTTGTTTTAAAAATATCTGCTACGAGGTTTCCTTTCTATAGGATTTTTCTGTGCTTCTTCTGTTCTTCTATGCATTACGTCAAAGTTTCTAATATATATTAACCTTATTTTATTCATTATTTTTAAAATAATGTCAAGAGACGTAGTGTGATAAAGTTTTAAGTGTATGATGTCCTTTCTGAATTACTACAATACCTATCGTGCATATTGTCCAATTTACTTGATACTTTACTAATACAATTTTATAATTTGCAGATTTGCAAGTATTTGAAGATTTTGAAGAGCACAGAATCAATTTGGATATCTCATTGTTTTATATATTAAGTACATACATAAGAGAAGAACTTACAAGATTTTAAAATGGATCCTGGCAATTTTTTTATGATATTTAAACGAGCAAAAATCTCACAGCTTTCTTCTATCATAATGGTAAACTTCAATAATTCACATTTWCCATTAGTATATTGTTTATTCATTGTTTTAATATATTGGTTGCATAATAGTGTAAAGAAATGTACTTGCTTTTTTCATTTACATATACGTTAATAAGTGTAAGAAAAAGTAATTTAATTTTTTCATGTTACTCTATTAGTTAGTATTCATTCAATATTTACAATTGTATAACTGTAATTTATATATAATAATTACAACTTTATAGTGTAGTTTTATTTAAACAATTGCATAAAAATTGCATAGACACTAGCATCGATTAATTAACAATTATTTTAATGCACTAATGCACTTTTCTTATGTTACAGCTAAATGTTACCCTGGAAGTGATCTCTGTACAGGAGCATTAAAATAATTATATAAAAATGATAAAAGTGCAGAAATCAGAACGTTATAATCTTAAATTTTATTGATTAGGTGGATTATTGATTTTATACACATGCGCAACGTTAGGAAAGTCATATAAATAACTTTCAATAAAAGAATTTTCATACAAGAGAAAGTGCCAGTCTCAAGGAGAATTTCCTAGCTTTTAAATAGCAATAGACATTTCTATTGATTAATTAATAATTATTCTAATATTCTAATGCACTCTTTTTATATTTCAGATTGTTTAARCACATACTATGTATGTACTGGTTTAAAAATTGCATACTTATTAACATACTTTAAATATAATATAATTTCGATGTGATATGCTTTTAGATGAAAATTTTCCCTTCTAAAGTCTTCACTGCACAGGGACGTTACAACAAATGTATATTAGTTTAAACAATTACATAAAAATTGAAGGAATGTATAAATCAGAACGTTGCAATGTGATAAAGTTTTTAATCTGTATTGTCTTTATTTTACTCGTTATTTTTTAAATATTAACAAAGAACGTATACACTTGATAGAAACATAAATTAGATAATAATAATTATAAATTAGATAATTATAACTAATAATAGAATGGATTTTTGATTTATATAATAAATAAATTATGTGTGTTTTTCTGTGCGGTGTGATAAGGTTTATAGTGCATATTGTCTTTATTCTTTTTGTTATTTTTTAAATATTAAGAAAATACGTGTACCTTAAATAGAAAAATAGAATAAATTTTTKATTTATTTAATAAATAAATTATCATATCAAGCTTGACTAGCGTGGTCATGAAGAAAGCCGAGCTACGTATGTGTGACGGACCAAGCTTGTGTGCGTGCGTGAAATGCATTTCTATATGGTTACTGGGAATTTCTAATTGGTCACTCACTTCTGAAATAATGATCAGCCAATCAGCGCACTTTGCTTCTTTCTTTTCGCGGCATCGGTGGTGGAGATCGCACGGATACTACATCGTCTCGTTACTTTCAGGTAATTACAAAATATATTCTAACGTAAATAATTGTCTTATATACTAATTGATTCTTTTAAAAAATTACTTCCAAATGATATAATCGAAAGATTACGATAATGTCGTGAATAAAAGATATTATCGTAGAAAAAAGTTACATGTACATTGGTATGCATTTTTCTAGRCATTTTTATTTTTTATTTTACCGCATAATTTCTATAGATATCGACTTATAATGATCAATTTTTATTGTCTGGGTTAATAAAGTATATATTTCGACAATTGTTATGTTTCTATATACTATTTTTAACTATTCGATATTTTTCTATAATAGATGGAAAAAATGCAAAATTATCAAGGTCATCAGAGCTACGAGTTTTGCGGGTGGACTATCGCGCATAGTATATTGCGCAAGATGCGTAGCAGTGGCAACGCAGAGGCAACACAGATGCATCGCAGGGGATAGGTAGGGGTAATGCAGGGGAATGGTAGAGGAAACGCCATATTGGAATGTGTCAGTTGTTCCAGCGTAACTGCATCATCTATTTTAATACAGGTAATTGAAAAGTATTTTACACCTTCCTATTATATATCAAACGATAGCTACACATAAGATTTTCATACGTGAGTGTTTTCRAAACGAAATATTAAAAAATACGGAAGATATAATCATCGATGTATCTCAGTTTCGCGCCAAACCTAACCAATGTTACTTAATAATATTATTTTCTAATTTCCAGCTTTTTTTCATAGTATCGATACTTACTACTATCTCTAATGATTCTTTAATTAATTATTTTTTATAATTATGTATTCAAGGATCGTATTTCAAATTAAATTTGATTTTTATCACATACACACACATACAGGCATATATACATAAGTATAGGTTGCTCATACATATACACTCTTATATATTTGGTTTTCTTTATATTGTACTAATGTAATTTTATWTTTTTTTMCTTTTCTAGGTTTCCATGCATTGGGAGAGTCCAGCAGAAATACATATACTCAGCCAAAAAATTGTGTTTACTCTTTTTTATCTTCAAATGCAT
>NW_014569661.1:189527-191245 GCF_001313835.1 Polistes canadensis | reverse complement strand
TTCGGTTTAAACGTGTGCTCATCGTCATCCTAAGGGTAGGAAACCCATCGTGCAYTCATCACTGAAGAATAAACGTAAGTCAATTTTTATATTAAACATTCTCTCAATACTTATAATAATGTTTTTATATCAATGGTGTATGTATAATTTTGTTTTTATTTCCGTTTCAGATCATCGTTGGAATAGTGCAGTGTGTTAACATTTTAGAAATTAAATTCACTTGGAAATTCGTTTAACACTAGATTTGTTHATTATTGCATTAAAAATCAACTTATGTTTTAAAAAAATAATATTTAAGTTTTATATATATGTAGCACATGTAGTTAAAAATTTTGAAATGAGTCTAGTTGGCTTAGTCCATAAATCTAGTGTTAATTGAATTAACTGCATGTAATGCAGTTGTAGAGTCAGTGCATTGTCATCGTCATCCTAAGGGTAGGAGATCCATCGTGCATTCATCAATGAAGACTCGAAGTAAGTATATTTTTGTATTAAACATTTTTWCAATTCTTTTAATATTCGTTTGTTATAAAAGCGATATTAATAGTTCTGTTTTTTTCTTCTGTTTCAGATGAATATTGCAAACGTGCGCGAAGCAATATACGGGAGTGTTGGTATCGTCTAAACATAATTAAAATCACGGATAATAGAAGCATGTTCGTTCGTTAATTGCAATTCGTTCGTGTTACGCGATTGTATTAAAAATTTTTCATATTAAATTGACTGCGAACAAAGCAGTAATTGTATTAGAGTTTGTTCGAATAAAGTTGCATTTTCATCTTTAAACAGTCGCACAGACTGTTCGCGTATTAGAGTCAGTGCATCAATGAAGATTTTGATATTTGCATTGACTGTGTGCAAAGCAGTCTTTGGATGCAGTTGTAAAGTCAGTGATCGGGCGCATAATAAATTAAAATCAAACGCGAATTAGATTCAGTGTTGTTCGTCGTATAATTTAATTCTGGTTTCGCGATAAGAAACTCATCTATAGTTTCTTATTTTCGTTTATACCGCGTCATTAGATTCACGCGAGATGCATTACAATGATGCCATTGAGCTTAATCCCATTGGAATGCATTGTAAGTATTCATTTTTATAAACATTTTATTCGATTTTATTTTATATGATTTTAAATCATATTGCAGATAACTTATTGCTTTGTTTTATTTAATGTTACAGATATGACGACGGATTGTCTTCCTTTTCAATGATGTGGAATGAATTCTTCGATGGATCATCGATGGATCATCGATGGATCTTCAATGGATCTTCTTTAATATCAAGTCGAGGAACTCTTCGATCGCCAGACTACAATACTTGCTGCAAAGTAGGAGTGTTTTGGAGCCATCGTAGAACTTCTTACGGAGTGAGTCAAAAAATTTAAAGTCCCTCCRGTGCTCAATCATGYCGAGGATGAAAGGTCCTAATCGGCACGAGTTACTGGTTGTAATTAATTAAATAAATTAGTGACGAGCACATGAGTAATTCCTTTCTAGGAGTTACTCATGAAAAAATTGTATATTGTATTGTATTGTATGGTATGTTTTATTAGTTCAGGATAGGTTTTCTTGTCTCATCGGTTAAATTCATTCTATTAATAATGCAATTAATTATTGCACTTTCTTTTTTATTATGTGTTTTGTTCGTGGTTAGTAGTGGTGAAATCGATCATTAATTTACTCGTTTTCGTCCAGAAAAGCATGTAATAAATGTCTTAC
>NW_014569661.1:174421-187872 GCF_001313835.1 Polistes canadensis | reverse complement strand
CAAAGGTTCAACAGCAAGTTCGAACTCTTCGAAAATAGCTCTCTAGTTATATTTTATATTTTATTATATTACATTCTTGCTCGTCATTAATTTGTAGTTGTAATTGGAGATGATGGACCATTCCATCTCCTTGGGACACCAAATTCGTGTCTCTATCGTCTAAAAGATGCATATGTATTTAGTTAAAGTCAAAATTATTAAAATTTTTGTAGCCTAAATAATGTTCGGTAAATATTACAGTAATTTCTCTTTTCTTGTTTCGTCTTTAAGATTATTCACTGTGATCGCATTTTATTAAATTTGCAATTTTTCCTTTCTGTATAATGCAGTTTAAAAATTTTCCTAATAATTAATAGATATTTATTTTTTTTTTGTAATTTAGTATTTCTACTTTTCCTATTTCTTTATTTTTATTTATTTTTGTTTATTTTGTGTAAATGTAAAATCAAGCGTTTGAATTTAATTTTATTGCTACGGTAATTAGAAATTTGATAAAAGTAAATAGAGAATTCAATTGAAAAGTGCATCTGCGTATTGGACGATTTATATGTCAGGCCATTGTATCACTTGATTGTATATTAATATAGTTTTGTTTTTGTTACAGGTGATCATCGTTGGATTTAACTTCAAACCTTTCTGCTTTTCTTTTATTTGATTTCCTTATATGGCTGCTATATATATAAATGCATTTCTGAAGGCACACATATTAATACTAAATATGAAATATAATTATTTTAAATTCTATATAACAAATATAACTTTAAATATTTGTGGTGATATACCAAAGATTTTGAATTCGTTTGTTAATAAAATGTTTAATCAATGAATATATCTGTTTCAGGTCTAAAAATAAGGTCTTAATGAATATACGTGTGATTTGATTTTTATAATATTATTTGTGACAGGCATAGAAGAAAATCATATATTTTTTTAATTTGTTTTTATGATACGAGAAAAATCATATTATAAAGCAAATAATTTCGTAAAGATTAAATTCACGTTTGTACTTTTTTTAAATGCACGTAGAAATACACGACGAGTAGTAAATATTGTCACATTAGAATTATTCGTTTTAATTTTAGATGAAATTTCTATTTTTGATCATGCAATTTTTAAATTTTCTTTTTCTCTTTCTTTCTCCCTCTTTCTCTCTCTTTCTTAACTTATATTTAAATAATATTTTTTACATTATTACTTTACTTTAATTTCTCTCTTTCTACGTTCAGATTCTTCGCTTTTTTTATATATCATTAATAAAGAATTGAATGCTTCTCTTTGAGAATCTAATGTAGAGATATATTGACGAATAAAAAATAAGATTATCGTGAATGAAAATAATTTATATTTGGCTTTTATCAAATAAGTTCATATTATGTTAGAAATATATTCTTGTAAAGTAAACCCTAGAATATATGGTATTTGAACGATAAACTTAAGATTTCGCGTTCCTCTTACAGCAATAATGTATTTTATTAATGCAATGTTTCAATAAGGGGAGGTCGCAATAAGGGAAAGTCGGTCGGTTAGGGCAAAGGACTCACATATACATATATATATATTGTACGATTCATGTACTAGAGATAATATATATATATGTAATTACAAACGGTACATTATTACTGAATTAATACTTTGAAATAAGTTTTTTAAAAGAAATTACGAATAATAAAATCAAGAATATTAGATTCTCAGGAAAGTATATCATTGGATCATTTGAAATTTTCTTTATTTTAAACTTCACATTCTACGTAATAATTCCTATAGAAAAGTGGGACGATGTATTTATAATTAAACTCGATCAGAACCTATCAACGTAGAAACATGATAGAAAAATACGTGGAAGAAAAAACAAATAACATTAAATTAAAAGATTTGATCCCCGAATATATAACTATCTAAACTCTGAATTCAATTTATTTTTAAATTTTTGTTTATTCTTTTTAAAACTGCTTGTGCTGTAAAATGACTATTTTTAATTTCTCGTTATATTTTCGTTTATACATTTCGAATCTCAACTATATATATAACTTCGATTTTTTATTTTAATCTTCGGCCACAGTCGTTATTCTTTTTCCTTGTTCAAAATTGATAAAAAAAAGAAAAAAAAGAATTCGTTGTCGTAAGATAACAAATGTGAGAATAATTTCAATGATTATTAATCGATAATTTAAAATATAAAAAACGATATAAATTTGTGTGTGACAAAATAAAATAATAATAATTATTATTATTATAATTATTATTATCTCGAATATAATAGAATACAATTGTCAGGTTAAATTCCACCCACCCTAGTAGCAGCAGCAGCAGACGGTTTCTCTTTAGAACCTACAACGAGCACTACTATCTTCGTCTCGCGTGCCAGCATGTTGAGGAGAGCCAGTAGAAAGAGTCAGTGCTGCGCGGGCCTTCGTGGCGCGAGGACGTTCGTCGTATGGGGATGTGTACGTACTTACGTTTATTTCCCCCTGCATGCGTGCGTGCGTGCGTTCATTCGTACGTGTGTACGTGTATAGTACGTGGGTGCGTGAATCCCTTCTTGCACCGGTCCTCGTTATTTTTCTCTTGCAATTAGGAAAAAAAAAAAAAATAAAAAAATAAACGAAATTAAAAACAACAAAAAAAACAATACGAACTGAAAGATAGATAGATAGAAAAGAAAAAAGGGAAGAAAGAAGGAGAGATCGATTTGAAAATAATATCAAGAAAGAACTTCAAAGAGAATATATATATTTAGGCTTTTTTTTTTTTTTTTTTTTTTTTTTTTTTTTTTTTTTTATATACATAAAGAAAATTACAAACTCTATAAAGAACAATATTGTTCACGATACGTGAATTATCGTTAATTATTTAACGATTTTCATTTGAATGAACATATTATTAAGAAGTAGAAGAAGTTTAGAAACAAAAAAAAAGTTAGATAAAAATCGTAAAGAAGAAGAATAAGAAGAAGAGAAAGAGGAAGAAGAAGTTCGATCGTCGCTTTGAAGAGGACACTCGTATCCATAACGAAGAGGAAGCAGAAGAAGAAGAAGAGGAGGAGAACGTCGGACGTTGACCGGTGAGTTTAAACGAGATAAAAAGATATATAGATAGAGATTGATGTCTGTATTGGTGGTTTGTGTGTTCGTATATAAATGTTCGATGTGTTTAATGATTATTATCTTGAATAATTCAATTGAAAACGTACTTAAATTTAATTCTAATTAATACGATATATAAAAAGAGAGAGAGAGAGATAGAGAGAGATAAAGATAAAGAGAAAAACCGATAGTTACTTATCGATTATTGAAAATACGAGACAGAGATTCGGGGGAATAGTATTAAAAATAATTTCAGAGAATATCTAATACCGATTAAACGCGTTATCGATCGATGACCGAGTTATCGAAAGAAAAATACAATCGAAAATTCCATCCCCCTTTTTTTTTTTTTTTTTTCAACTAAGCGTATATGAAAGAGATGAAAAAAAGAAGTATTATCAGTTTTTTCAAATAAATCGATATAGTTTTTCTTCGTGGTTACCTATTAAAGAAAGCAAGCGACATTTTTCTGGCTAAAAAAAAAAAAAATAAAAGAAGAGGGTGGATGCTCGATATTTTTCACTTTAAGACTACGACGAGTATAGGTGAGAGCGATACGCGCAAAAATTGGTCATTTGTCAGTGTCCGAAGAAACGTATTTTATCTATGTAGATCATCGTAATTTCTTATCTCTCTTTCAATCTTATTTTTTTCATCGTTCCCTTTTCTTTTCCTTTTTTTTTTCCTTTTTTTTTTTTTTTTTTTTTTTTTAATGAAACAACCGATGTTTTACTAATCGTCGAGGACACCGCCCCCATCCACATTGTTGCTTCCATATGAATTTTTCACATAAATAGTTAGATACGATCGAGAAAAGGATGCTTCGTACGATAATTTTATCGTGAAGGCCCGATGCATTTCATTAATAAATAATAACAAATTGCTCGTGAACCAATCGATTATCCTATGAATTGTTAAATTTTAACGACCATTATCTCCTTTGAATGACTTCAAATATGCGTACAATATCCGATTATTATTATCGACATTTTAAATGACATTGCGGTTGTATTGCAATGAATAGATAGATAGAAGAAGAAGAAGAAAAAAAAAAGAAAAAAAAAAAGGAAAAAGAAAAAATTAAAAAAAAAAACAAAAAGAATAAAAAGAAAGACGGTGTAACAGAAAAACTGTCCCAATTTAAAAGTACAATTTTACACACATAATTTGATTATAAAATATTAGGCAAATTCGCGAGTTTGCGTTACAATAAAAATGTGTCCTATTTAAAAAAGAAAGAAAAAGACAATGAAAGAAAGCAAATGAAAGGAAATGGACAGGGGTGTAGGGAGGTTGGGAAGGGGAAGGGGATGAGAAGGGAAATATAGAATTTGAGAGTTGTAGGTTATACGCAGCGTACCGAGAAGTAATCGTATAAACTAATATTTCGAAGTGGCACGAAGTTGGAAGACCAACGAGTGCAGTGCACACGTAACGGTGTGCATCACTCTTTCTACGCGTCTATAATATTATATCATAGAATGTGTACGCGAGATACATTTTTATTGACTTTCTTTTTCTTTATGCCAAGAGTGAAATAAAAAGATTGAAAGGAAGGACAAAAAAGAAATAGAAATAGATAAAAAGGGTTGAGGAAAAAGGGTAAGAAATAGTCGATGAAGCGAATTTTAATACGACCCTTCTTGCAAGCACACATACCTAAATATGTAAGTATATACTTGAGTACGTAGTATATACATATAACACTTTTACTTTACGCTTTATTTATCCTTCTCGACATTTTCTCTTTCCCTCTCTTCCTATTTCTCTATTTTTCTTTTCTCTTTTTCTTTTTCTTCTTCTTCTTCTTCTTCTCTTCCTCTTCCGTCTTTATTTCTTTTGCCTTTAGTGAGGCTTGCCACAACCTATCAGCCTTTCCATCTCTTCTTAATGGACTGACATATACACATAGAAGACATACGCATGCACATATACGCATATACTATTAGATGTTATATATAGTTAGACTTATAAATAAATTCACACCGAATATTTAATGTTCTCTTAGGCTAGTACTTGTCTAGAATCCATAAAAGAAAAGATTAGATCTTTGTCTATGGTTGGTCGCGTGTTATTTTTATAAGAAAAATATTTGGGAAGGAAAATTAAATCGATGTATTATTACACCATACAATATTTCCGTTTTTTTNAAGTAAATATTATTTTTAAAAATGTGTACGCCGTTACACAATCTGCTGGTAATGTAATAATAATAAAAAAAAATATATATATATATATGATCTCACAAAATCTAGGATTATTTTCTTTTTATTTTATTTCTTGTAAGAGATGAACGCGAAAGCACTTTTATTTTCTTTTTCTTCTTTTTCTTTTATCTAAACGAAGGTGAGATGGGAGGGGAGGGGGCGGGGTGGGAAATATGGAAAGGTATGGTTAAAGCCTATCGCTTTTAGTTTCGATAAAAAAGAAACCATCAAAATGGATCTCTCGCGGCTCGATGGACCACTATCGGATTCCATTTCAGACATTTTCTATATCCCTCGTAAAAACGATTCGGCCGTTGCACTTTCGAAAAGCCTTCAACTACTTTTCTCCTATGTATTTCTCATCCCTTATATTTTTTATACTATTTTATACGAAAGCCTATAGTAGTAGACATTCATGATTTTTGTTTTTCATGATTTATAAAATGTGATTTATGACTCGTTATTTTTCGGCAGAGAGAAAAATGTTTCATTAAATATGATGATAAAAGATTTATTAAACGAGATTTTGCGCGATCGTAGAAGAAAATATATGTGTTTCGAATGTTATAAATACAAGGGAAACAAATTTGTTTATAATGATTAAAAGTTAATATCGTAAAAATAGAGATCAATATTTTTCAGAAGATATTTTATATAATATAATGTTTTTATATTATAAAAAAAAAGGATTCATAAAATAATATTATATATATATATATATATAATTCTGTAGAAGAAATACAATGCATTTCTATTATAATATGATACAAATTGTTCAGAAATTTGTTTATTATAACGAGAAAAAAAGAAATAGAGAAAGAGAGAGTGAGAGAGAAAGAAAGAAAGAAAGATAGAAAAAGAAATGAATAGGAAAAAGTAAAGAAGAATAAGAAATTTCACGTTTTTACGTCTATAGGTTGAATCCCTATGCAAAACGGTTACCTTTGTGCAACGAAAATGGCGGTTACAGAGCAGTCAGTCGACTTTCATCCAATTGCATTCGTTTCCCAAGGCAATTCATGGAAAAGCCATGGCCTCGTTCCTTCGACGAGTCTCACTTCGTTGCGTTACATTTTTATTTCCTTATACGATTGTACTAAAAGAAAAGAAAAGAAAAGAAAAGAAAGCAAGAAAGAAAGAGCTAAAGTAGAGGAAATAGATAAAGAAAAGAGAAAATGAAGGAAAATAAGTAATCTCAATGGCTACCCTTTCTTGTTTAACTCTCTATAACACCCATGTAAATTTGATATATAATTTATACACTTGTGTGTAACCGTATTTTCGTTTCTTTTTTTTCCTTTTCATTTTTATGCCATTTTATACATACACAATTATTTGTTATTTTTTATACAAAATTTCCAAATATTTTTATAAATCTTACAATAAGTAATACATTTTATACAGGGATTGAAAAGAATTAGGATATCAGTTTCGGGGTTTTATAATATTGTAATTATGAAATTTGAAAAAGGTTGTGTTATAACTTTTATATGAATATATCGTTTTTCATATGAATTTCATTTTCGATTCTCTCGAATTCAATATTTTATTGGTTCTATAATATATTCGTTCTATAGCTGCTATTTTTCGATTCCATACCGGTTGCAATTCTCTTCTCTATTGAATCGAAAAATAACTGTTACAGGACCGTTATATATTTTGATGAATAGTTTTTAACGGAAAACGAATATTTCTTTACTAAAAACAGTTTTTAACAAAATTAATGTCTATCAATTTCCTACTATGTGTGTGTGTGTGTGTGTTATTGTCTATAGTTTCAAAAGCTATTGTATTCAATTCGAGCTGTATAATAGTGTAAAGAAAAAATGATTAATAAGGAAGCCAAATTGCACGTCATTGGCAGAATAGTTTCTTAGATCGTAGTTAACCTTCATTTTCTCTCTCTTTCTCTCTGTCACTCTCTTCTTCTTTCTTTTTCTCAACAAGACGATTATGAATCCTCACCGGTAAGTCAAATATTTTTTCCTTGAAATCTCATTACACTTTGATGCAAATGGCTTCTAAAATTTAATAACAAGACCCTGACAATGAGTCTTACATGTGAAATATATAAAATATAATATAAATTAAATTTGTTTCTCTCAACAAATGATATATTAAATCAAGAGCGAAAAAAAAGTAAGATGAACTTAAGTAAACAACGGATACGCATTACCATATGTATATTGTATCAAAAAAAAAACAAAAAAAAGAAAGAAAGGAAAAATAGAACAAACGTAGCCTAGTTTTTTAACTTCGTCATTAGCTCTTCACGTTGTTTGTTTAATCCCATTTTATTTTATTTATTATTTATTTTGTTGTTTTGTTTATTTTAACAAAAGAATGAATTTAAAAAGTAGCTTCGTTGCTTTGTAATCGTTCGCAGAGAGGTATAAATTTGTAAGCTTTAAAGAAGGCAGGTCAAACGCCGCGGCTAATAATACGGTTTCCGAGAGCAGGGTTTTCGCATTAGAGACAAACGAAATATACGTATGTATGTATGTATGTATGTATGTGCATGGATTTGTGTTTATATGTATAATATAGGCAAGATAGAAAGAGAGAATTGCCAGATATAATAACTTCTTCTTATAAAATGATAGCATTTCTCTTATATTAAACGTTTATCGTTTTCCGCATGCACAAGAAAATTTGTTTGTCGAAGAGGCAATCTCTAATACAACGATAGAAACTAAATCGAGTTCGATCGTATCGTTCATTTCGTTTTTTTTCTTTTTTTTTCTTATGAAAACATTTAAAGACGGTCTTCTCGAATAAATCTAACTAATATAAATATATGTATATATATATATATATATTTTATGTATATATGTATTACATCTATCGAAGAAACACACACGAAAGATATATGGAGGAAAATAAATATACAAAATGTTAAAGCACAGGGTAGGCTAACGTTAATGTTTCTCAGAAAATCCCTTAGTTTGCGTGTCTTGTTTCAATAAATCCACCACATTTAATTTATACTGTTATACTTTCTCCTTCCTCTTTTCTTCTATTTCTCTCTCTCTCTCTCTCTCTATCGTTTCTCTTATTATTATTATAATCTCTCTAGTATACCTGTAAATTCTTACAATTATTTCGTCTCTGTTATATTTCACTTGGAATAATTTAAGCTTCCTTATTAGATAGTCAACAACTACATAGGGAAAAGTCATTTTCGTAAATGCTCTAATAAGGGTGATCACAAATTGTTCTACGTGTGTGTGTGTGTGTGTGCTAACTAATTCGAATAGTATACCATATACAAGGACACTTAATTACGTTATAGCTATGCATATATGCATATAGATATACATATGTGCCAATAATTTTAATAATAGACTAATTGTAAGTTAGGAATTCGGAAAATTGAGTCTATGTTTTATTTTGTATAATATTTATTTTATGTTATTAAATAAATCATATAATATTAATTTAACAAATTTTTTTTTTTACTTACATTAGTCCATTGCTATAATAATTGTCAGATCTGTTTAATTACACATACTAATCATACATATATATATGCGTGTGTGTGTGTGTTTATTAGTACCAATTTATACGAAAGACAATCGATCGGACAGTTAAGGTCAAATTAGACAATTTACGAAAACAGAACAATATGAATTTTAGTAAAAACCAACATCTCGATCGTTCGGCTACAAATAAACGCCTTTATAATCCTATTTCGTGATCGATTACAAGCGTACAAGGAAAATAAAACGTGACAGGTTTTAGAACGGTAAACTTTCGAGTTTCCGCTGTGGGCCAATGATTATCGGATAAAAATAAGAATAACGAATGAATTTGAAAAAGCATCGAACATCTGCCCACTGACGTTTGGTGTTTTTTTTTTTTTTTGTCTTTCTCTCTTTTTCTATTTCTTTTTTTCTCTTTCCGACAATTTTTTAAAAGTCATTCTCTTGTTACTATTCTACTATTTTTTATTTTTCTTCTTCTTCTTGTCGCTAGACAGAAATTTGTATACACGAAGATTAACGCGTTCAGTATCTATTTCAGAAATGTATAATCAAATTGTTTCTATGATTTGTCATGTTTTAAAAGTCGACGCGCGCGTATCACACAACGATTATTATTTTTATTATTAAAAGTGATATTTTAAAAAAAGAAAGAAAAACAAAATGAAAATCAGAAATTAATCAGATCAAACATTTCGTGTAAGATTGATGTACGGAAAAAGAAATGTACGAAAATTAATGAAAATTATTAAATTTGAGTAATGTTTAATCATGATCATTAAAATAATAATAACCACGTTGAGTTCGACTAATTTTCGTAGAAAGGGATTGTTAAGAACGTGATACGATTCTCTTGGCCAAATGATTTTCTCTCTATCTATCTCTCTCTCTCTCTCTCTCTCTCTCTCTCTCTCTCTCTATCTCTTTTTGCTAGATTTAATCCTCGTTAGATCTCGGATTGTACTGAATTATTTGCACGTTAATGAACGAGTTACAAAGTGTATACCACCGTCTCGTTTGGCTCACTATTGCGGTGTCTCCACCACCTTTAATTTAGCGAATACACTCTCTGACGTTGATCGAATGAAATTGAAACTTCTCATTCTTCTCTTTCTCTCTCTCTCTTTCTCTTTCTGTGTTTTTTGGGAAAAGTGGTAGGGGAAAGAAGCCTGAATTAAATGTCAACAAGAGATTGCTACTTCGAGAACTGTGTGCTCTTTTTCACCTTTTCTCTCTCTCTCTCTCTTTATTTTTTACATTTTTTTTCTTCTATCTTTTTAAAATTTTTTATTAGAAAATAAATCATACCTCTGTGTCTTAAATATTTTTTAAGATTATTAAAAAAATGCGTGTAACCTGAAACCGATAAATATAAAACTTTAAATATATATTAGAAATGAATCAAAACAATTTTCAAAGATACTAGATTTACTTCAAATTAGAATTAATAATTGTTATAAAGAATCTTATCGATTACCAACGAGATTATAACAACAATATATATATATGTATGCAGAAAACCAATTTCAATTTAATTAGATATAAATATATAAACATTTAACCCTTCTTTGCATGATTTTTTCTTTTCTTTTAAAATAAATCAGGGTGATGTAATTAATGCTCTAGATTAAAGGAAAAATATTTAAAAAAATCCTAATGCTATTTTTTGACAACTGCGTTTTGTTGTACGTAATAGTCGCTTAAAAAGTTGCCAGCAACAACAAATATACAGTACAAGGGTTTTGAGTACCTTTTTTTCTTGACTAAATATTATGATTGAAATTTCCATCATCATGCAAAGAAGGGTCAAGAAGAATATTATAAAATATTGATGTATCATTTTGTAACATTTTGAGTCATTTGAGATTATAGAGGGTGAACAGGGAGATACTTGTCAGTGATAAAATGAAGAACATAACTTACGATCATTAATCAAACGGTAAAATATTATCGTCTTTTAACGAAAGCCAAGAAAACAATTATTATTATGATGATGATGATTATGATGATGATGATGATGATGCAAACAATGACTATGAAGAAGTTAACGAAAGACATGGCAGGKACAATAAATAAATTTTTCGCTCGTAC
Source organism: Polistes canadensis (assembly GCF_001313835.1). Taxonomy (NCBI): domain Eukaryota; kingdom Metazoa; phylum Arthropoda; class Insecta; order Hymenoptera; family Vespidae; genus Polistes; species Polistes canadensis. The sequence continues at coordinate 177,009 of NW_014569661.1, read as the reverse complement.
GATGATCGCGTACGTGTTCGCGAACGTACACAAAAGCATTGGTCGATGTATTTTTGGAAACGGTGGCACTGGGCCGTGAATCTTAGCCTGTTAAATAATACGACCGTATACAGTGGGGATTTCTATGTGTATATTATTATTACAAGACAGATAATCTTCGTATATACGCGCATGTAAGATAAAATAAAGAGAAAAGGTATGGATGGTGGTGGGGTGAGGTGGAGCGGGGGGGGGAGGGTGAGTGGTTGTTAACAAATATCGATAAAAAAATTGCGAATTAAGTCGCAACGATGAGCATCAGTTATCAAGGTCTATCCTGTCATCGTTTTTATGTGTAAATCTTTTTCTAAATAATGAAAGTTCCCTTTTGTGTGTGTGTGTGTGTGTGTAATCGTCGAACAAGTATATTTAAGAGAAAAACGAGGTGAAAGAGAGAAAGAGAAGGAAAGTGTGTAGAACAAGATCAAGCAAATTTGCATGGTAATTTCACATCATTGATCAAGGTAAAGAAATTGTCCTTCTATCTATTTTGTCTCTCTTGTTTTCTTTTTCGCTTCCGTTCGCGTATAATAATTCTTTGACAAAGGAATAAACTTTATTAAGAAAAATTCGATCGCATAAAATGATTAAAATAAACTTGAAACCCCTTCGCTTGACGAATATTTCTCTCGATCGGAGAATATGTATTTATATTATATATTTATATGGGATTAAAATAAAATAAATTTGATTGAGAAATGTAATTAGATTAATTGAAAACTGATATTATAAAGATCATGTTATAATAGTAGTAGTAGTAGTAGTAGTAGTAATAGATAGGTAATAGTACGATTACTTAATATTTCTTTTTCTTTTTATTTTTCTTTTTTTTTTTTTTTTTCTTTCTTTCTTTCTTTCTTTTTCCTTGGCCACACACCATTTTGCGCGAAATCCATGAGGGATTCTCGATTCCAATAGGATTTTCTCTGGAAGATATCGGAATTATTGGAAAATCTTCTCGTACCGAATCGTGGTTAGCCGAAGCGTAGTCTACTTGTAAGGGGACCATAGTGTAACGATTGAAGGCGACATAGAATTAATTGACTTTCGATAGTGCTCGTCTAGGGAAATCTTTGTCGCGATTGGAAGAGAAATAAATGTTTTTTCTTTTTTTCTTTTTCTCAATTATTTTTTTTGTCCTTCAATTTGTTTCACGAGCAGATTCTAAAAGACGTGAAATCGTTCGAATTGAAAGTACCTCATTTTGAAAGAATAAAAATACGTGAGTATGTTGATAGGAATGCATGGTTCTTTGTAGATACTTTGCTTTGAATCACAACAAAAGTGAGAGAAAGTGAGAGTGAGTATAAGAAATCTATTTTATATTTTACCCTAAGGCTTCTCCAAGTCGAGCTACGAAATCGTAAATATTTATATCTTATAAGACACGCGCCTTCACGAAAAATAAACAAAGTTCAGTGTTCTGGAATATCGGCTGTTCTGGCAAAACTCCAATTTCGCACGTTTCTATATATATGTATATATTTAAGCATTTAGAAGAAGAAGAAGAGGAAGAAGAAGAAAGAAGAAAATTACCTTCTCCTTTAAACACATTCACACTATGTTTCATTTTTGTATTTAGCTAATCACGTTAATTACCCCTATTTTCACATTTTCTTTCTCTCTACTTATTATCCGCATTATCATTTTTATTATTATTAGTATCATTATTATGATACTGTTGGGAAGTAATTTTGTGTAAAAAAAAAGAAAAAAAAAAAAAAAAGAAGAAAGTTGTCGGGATTCACTTGGGAGCGTTAGTTTCTAATCCATTCACATTTTATCAACCATATTTTCTTCCATTTGCTTATTATTCTCTTATTTATTTCTTATTTATATTTCTCTTATTTGCTTTTGAAATATTAAAAATATCATAATAAAAATTTACCAAAACGTCTCGTTTCAGTTTGTTACACCATTAAAAATGCATTGCTATAGTATAATTATATACAGTCTTGTATAATTATAAGTATAATTACACTGTACTTTTGTATACCACGTAACTAAGTATCGTAAAAGTAATTATACTTACGTAACTAAATATATAATTATACAAAGTCTTGTACTTTTGTCTATTTTAATATATTTATATTGTTAATTAATGATTATTTAAAATAACATCTGTGTATGTGTATGTGTATGTGTGTTATCTATACGTATGTTTAAAATAAAAAAAAGAGAGAAAGAGAGACAGAGTAAGAAGCTGATAGCTCGTCTATCGAAACTCAATTTGGATTTAAATTGATTTAAAAAAGGGAATCGATTTAAATCGTTGGAGAGAAAGGCCCAATAGAAAAAGGAGAGTTGCATTGATCGAATTGCTTTAAAACAGTGAATTCTGAGATACCCTTTGATAAACGTTGCATTATACTACATACCTATATAAATTTCATCCTTTCTTTCTTTCTTTCTTTTTGTTTAGAAAAATAAAAAGAGGTCGACGTTGAGAAAAAAAAAAAAGATAAAGAATAGATAAATAAATATTACATAGAATATTTATGCATATATCCTACCGTCATTCTTTTATTATGTATATATATATATATATA
>NW_014569661.1:166443-173391 GCF_001313835.1 Polistes canadensis | reverse complement strand
TGATCAGGTGACTAAGGAACTTATGGGATGTTCTTGAACGGAAACCGCGCTGTAAGAGTACCGCGTTAGAGGAGGGCTGTCGCAATTTCAGCACCGCGTTATATGGAMATCGYGRYCTGCGAGTGCCGTGTTATAGGAGGTTTAACTGTATATATTGTTTAAATAGTAATTTGATATTCTATAGGATATCAAAGTATTATGTTCGATGCCTAGGAAAAACTCTCCAAAAAGTCTTATTTTCGACTTCTTCTAAAGACTCTTTGTATTCATAGTAATGCCGAGGAATTACTAGCAATGACTGATTTCCGGCTTTGACAATAACATATATATGCTATATAATAAAAACGAAACGATTGTACATACGAGATTTCTTTGATTTGCATAAATGTGTGATCCGGATTTCACGTCTAGGCGATTTTCTGGCTTGACGTTTCCGATTACGACGAAATCAAAGTTGAATCGTTAAATTAAGAGTAAATAAGTATTTACAGATCGAAGAAGCCTTAAGTTATCGCTCAAGGTAACGTATTTACATGGCCTCATTTTTTATTGACACAGCTTTGACACGATTACGGTGATTTTACATCCCGTAAAAGCGAAAATGTAGTTTCTGGGCTTTTATGTAAGCTAGCGTGAAACACGAATAGTTATCGTAAATGATTATTTATCGTTGACTATGTTTTCTTATCAGAATATACAATAAGTGTCAAATATAATTGTATAGCGTTTACATTTTATTAAATTTTTAACTGTAAACTATTGCTATAGTGTGTTTAGAATGAAGACTATTTAGAAATAAATATAGTGGTATATTTTTATTACATTAATCGTATTATATTTTTGATGAGTTTAACACTTTTGAAATTAATATTTATAAGAAGTGAATTAAACAAATAAGAAAATAATAAATACAGAAAATATCCGTCATTAACAATCGTACGTGTTGTTATAACCAATGTGTATTTTAGTTGAAACAATTTTAAATATTGAAAAAGTTAATGATTGTTAATTGAAAGTTGTATGTAACAAAGAAATAGAAAGTAGCACGTAAAAACATAGTAGAATAGAATGATAAATCTCGTATTAAATAATTCAGGGGAAAATTTTTCATTTCAGTAATAAAAAAGGAAAATGGTAATATATATAAATGAAGGAAGTAATAAGCAAAGAAAAGAAAATATTATTTATCTTATTACAATGGGGGGACTTATTACCTGGTTAGAAAAATGATTACAAATTGCATATTTATCTTTGTGACAATTTTTATAGGATCCGAACTAATTGTCCACATATGTATATATGTGACAATTATTTATTAGTTAATTCGATAGAAAGAATATATATTTCTATTTTCTAAGATTGTTTTAGTTGAATGTTATTAATAATTTAAACAAAAAAATAATTCTTTATACAATAAGTCGTTAATGTTCGATCGTAAGAAAAAAAAGGTGACGAAAAAATTAAAATTACATAAATAAAATATTTCATCGTAAAAATGTTACGCACTTACGGGAATTTAAAAATTTATCTGTATGGGACAGTTAAGGTAGATACGATTTCAAAGCGACAAACCTGACATGCAATAAGAGAAAGAGAGATATTTGCATATATACATAAGCTTTTTTTCATTCTTTGGTCACGTCGAATGCAACGGCGGACCTTTTGATTTTTCAACGAAAATTGTTCACGACAAATACTTCCAGTTGTCAATTTACTTTTGAAATTTTCACGAAAAATAAAGGAAAAGTGGAAAAAGAGAGAGAGAAAGAGACTAATACAAAATTGTTCTCGATTTCTCACTGGATCAACGAAATAATAATCGTCGAAATATCAACGGTATACTTCGAGTTCGTGTGTGTGTGTGGATTTCTAAACGAGAACAGAATTATAAGTGGTCTAATCCCTGAGATTAATTCAGAAATAGATAGGACCTAGTGACGGGCCTAGCTGGTAAAACCACTTTCTCGGTTACATTTCCCCGTTGAAATATTACCCGTATCCCGGAACTTATTTAATTATACTCGCATGAAACTCTAGCCTTAGTTCGTTTGAAAGCAGATTTAACAATCGATATAGATATATACATATATTTTGTTTAGATTTACGTATCGTATATCTACATGCAATATGGTTACATAGAATATTAATGACATTGTGATATATTGTCTTTTTTAATGTATATTATATTATAACATATGTATAATTTAGAGATATTACATTTCATAAATACGTGGATTAGACAATCGTTATACATATGTGAAAATATTTATATACAGTGAATTACAATAACATTCGTACCAGATTCCACTGTCAGTTTGAAATACCTGATATCTTTTTGTAATACGAAATTTCTAAATTATTATAAAAAGAAAATATATTTTTTTTTTAGGATTATTAACTGATTAATTGTAAAATTTGTATATCATATATTGAATTTGATTTTGTATTTGGATATTGAAATATATATATATATAGAAAGCTAGGACAAAAATGAAATTTTAATATAAAGTACAAGAGGTGAATTTTTGGCAAATGACAATTTTTGGATACTGTAAAGAGTTTTTTTTTTTTTTATAAGGGGACAATTTTTTCTGATAGCCAGATAACCGAACAAAAAAGTTTTGCAAAAATATTGTAAGTTTTATCCAAAACTATGACGCAACCCTTAAATGATTTACAACATCCTCTCTCAGGCACCTTTTTATTATTTTGTATTTTATATTATAAAACAATTTCATGATATCGAGATATTAGTTTCGATGAATATGTAAATTTCTTGAATGATATTGGAAAGTAGATCTTTTTCATTCATATTGCATACCATTCACATTGCATCCCTTGTATTATAATACACACACGTACGAGTTTTACATCAGTACGCGAAAGTTATTAAAATTTTCAACAATAGAAACGTTTCTATCGTATATGTATAGTTACACACATATATATATATAGGCACGTATAGAGAAAATTTACATATGTCGATTCTAATATCACCTACAAGTCAACATTTCACGCTGAATTTAGTATGTTTCAAATACCGAGCTTTTAAAGCACAAAATCGACAACTACAGTCGAGTATTATCTCTTTTACTTTTTCTTCATAAAATTCAATGCTACTTCTCACTTATCCCGTATGAATATTACATACAATTCAAGAAGAATTTTATGTAATAATTGGTAAAATATAAATTAATAAATAATATATTTTGTTGTCGACAAAAATTTTGTAATATCAGTACTGCTATGTTGTCAATTTTATTGCATATTTTTTTGTTTAATTACTATTTCGTATACTGCATTTAGAAATAATTATTATTATCACTTTGAAGAAGAGTTTTCTATATTCTAAATGAAAATAATTGAATTATAAAAAAATATAATGACTTTTAAATTTAAATTAAGAAATAAGTATAAAAATTCAATCGAGTGTTTTTTTTTTTTTTTTTTCAAATAAACATATATATCGTGTCAAATAAATTTGTATACATAATAAATATTTTGATAATCGTTTTTAAGTTTATCGCATTCCAACGGTAAAATAAAATCCGATAATGTTGATAATGAAAAAACGATTATTGTGTGTTGAACGTGCATAAGAGTCCCAGAATGAACTCTTGAAAAAAAAGTAACAAAAAAGAAATCTACTCTAAAATCTAAGAATCCTCGAGGGCCGATGCAGAAACGAGTTTCTTAATTACAGCCCTGACTCTCAGAATTTCTCGGATAATTAATTGATGACTAGTGAGGGTTGAGCAGAGAAGGGTAAAGGTTGAAATCCAACGGTGCAAGTAATTACTGATCCTTAAAATTATTACGACTTGTATTATACAACCCGCGTATACATTTTTTCCTACGCAACAGTTCCTTTTTCTTTCCATTTTTTCCCCTCCCCATAAGTATACACTGAACAAGAAAAAGGTAAAAGGAAAAAGGTTTTGCAATTCATTCATTAACGGAAACACACGCGTACATAATATAAATAATGAAGTACTTTCATAGTAATACTAATTTTAGTTTTAATATATCATAGCGAGAACGTTTAAAACACAAAACATGGTATAACTAATAAAATAAATTTTACTGTTAAACAGTAAGGAGAACTTTGATAAACTAGTCGTAAAATTGAAACTATGCACGAAAGATTCTAATAGCTGAAACCTATTCCAACCGTATAATATCCTTAATTAAATTCATTTGATTAAGCTGGCTTAATATCACGACTAGTTTAACTTTAATCTTATTATTTACACGGTTGAATATCAAACGATTCTCTTTTCCCATCGCGATCGAACACATTTTTTCATTTATCCAGTTTTCGTTTCACGCGTTCTCGTTTATGTTAGAAGAGTGTAATTTATGTGTGTGTGTGTGTTCGGTGAAATGATCTTTAAATTTATTTTATAAACGTCAAGGGAATTTAGAGTTCGGTTATTTTAAATTGAGACAAAATGTTTCCTAATGAAAAAGTTAAACGAATTTATATTTCATATTTTGTATATAACCTTTTCTACAAATGATACTATTTTATAATAAGGTGTTTAGTTCTTTACCGATATTACACACACAACTTTACTAATGTGCCAATTTTGTTGAATTTTTTCCATGACTTTTATAAGAACACGATGAGTTTTTGACATAAAAATTTCTAAATTAAAAACACGTGAAACACGTGCCATACTTATTATAATACTTCATTATATCAAATATTATATAATAATATATCTATTTTTATAAATCAGGACGCGAATTTTCTGAGAAATATTATCTAATACATGCAATATATTCAACTAAATATTCTTGTACGTGTGTTCGTTATCTCTGTTATAAAGAACTTTTTTTTTTTTTTTTTTTTATATAAGAATAAAAAAAAAGCTATGCATATATCGATAAAAACAGAGATAGATTGAGAGAGATTTTTCTTTAAATTTTTGTTTCCTCATTATCCTGGAGAAAAAAAAAATTGTGTTGAAAGGTTTTAATTAAATATAAAGTCCCTTTTCAAAGATCCAAAGTATAGCAAAGACTATACTACGCAGCGGTTAATACATAATGCATTTCATTATGGCGAATATTTCGTAACGAAAGATCGCCCTTATTAGTTAGACGTGAATCACGTTGTCCTATGGGATAAAAGAGAGATATAAAGAAATAAATATAGGTAGAGATAGATATATATATAGAGAGAGAGAGAGATTGCTTTAAGTGCTATGCTTTAACGTTGAAAGCCACTCCATATTAGATTATAATTGTGTTCTCATAAAAATCACACCGTTTTAACGTTTCTACACCTTCCTGTAATCCAATATAATGCTCCATTTTATTCTTTTCTTTTTTTTTTTTTATTTTTAATTCTCTCGTAAAAAAAATTGTTATTATTAGATCTATATAAAAAAAAAGAAAAAAAAATTATGAAATCGAGAAGATATAAACTATTAGGGCGTATCAATTAATTCGTGTGTTGCCTTTTTAACAAATTTAATATTTATTTGTTAAGTAATTTTATATGTTAAATGTGTTTTATTATATATTCTAAATAGTTTATATTTTATTTTCGATTACTTTTTGGTCTTATCTTTCAACTGCATCTACTGAATTTCTTGACAAAAAAATTAAATTGCGATTTTGTGGTGCAAACGAATTTATTATAATAATATCGTGGCACTGAATTAATAGGTACACCTAATATGTTGAATTTATTCATACTAATTTAGATAACAATTTGGAAAAATATCGATAATTATTTTATAAAATCGTTTCTAAATTAAAGAGATAATAAATATAACAAAGTTTTCGATTTATCTATTTTCAAAGAGAAAGATTTACGTTTGATCGGCTTATAAAATTCGTGAATATTATCCGATAAACGATAATTTCTATACGTTTATATATATATGGTTAGATTTTGTTTTTTTTTTTTGCTTTTTTTTTATATATATAAAATTGTTAATTACACTTATGCATAAACATAATAATGTCAAAGGATGAACGAAACCCATTTAATTATTCTATAAAGAATATTCAATTATCGGGAACAATGACAAGGGCCACGTAAATGCATAAGCTTTCTCTGTCGGTAGAAGAGAAAAATTAATAAAGCTGTGGGATGTTAATATTTAATAACAAAATAATTGTCCTTCTCTCTCCGAGAATTTATATAATTATTATATATTTATTCTTAAGTAACATTGTGTGTGGATACATTTTAATGCTGCTAACGTTGTTTGAAAATGAATTAATTAGATGTTTTATCTTGGTAAACTTAATCTTGGAAGATGTAAATTTAACGTTTAGCATACGACCACGATCAGCTTCATATATTCTCATATACGATAAATAAATATAAATAAAAAACAAATGGTTAAATAGATAAATAATTATTTTCCTGGCGGAAATATCTATATCTCACAATGGCGAAATAATGTTTTTTCTTGATAATAATACTGACAGTTTATCGATAAAAAGTGCACTACAAATATTGACTGTTATTTTACAAATATTCGTATATTATAAAATAAATATTATAGGTTACGTGTGTAAATGTATTTCATATGTAAAAGTATATATATATATATAGGATGTTTCAAAAGTTGCTTTATCGAGAATAGAAAAATAAAACAAGTAAATTATGATTAATTTATTAATACACATTTACAATATATAGTATTATTATTTTTTATTTTTGTAATATATTTTCTATTTTATATTATATATTGAATATCTTACTATATATATATATATAATCAGGTTTTTATTGCACAACTTACAAAGTTTTTTACAATGTCTTATCATTATATCACATATAATTATCTCACATTTTTGGCTTKCTCTTAWCACACCTCTCGTCTACCTCTAATTATCACCACTCTTAAAATTATACTATCCAAAAATTATAACTACTTGAATCTCACTCGAGTTCGTCTTCGCCTTCCCTCCCATCCTCCTCTA